>NC_142584.1:79856977-80008492 GCF_965207765.1 Zootoca vivipara | reverse complement strand
GTAAAATAATGGATGCAAATCCAGCTAAACAACAAAAAACCATATCCAATTCATGCAGATATGTAAGCACAATAGTACAGAAAATGTTGTTTGTTACAAAATTAAGATGTAAATTCCTTCCTTTCACCATGCTCTTATGCAAGTTTACCCAAATGTAATTCTTATCATATGGCACTTGCTCCCAATTGAGTTTAGGTTTGCAAACATAATGATACATAGGAGTTTGCACTCCTATGCAACTTAATATTACATTCCTTTTTCTTTTAGTAGACATGTATAGGATCGCAGTGCAAGTCATATGCACCATAATCCTATGCAGGTTTACTCAGAAGCAAATTATTCCCTAGTATGTGTGTTTAGATATGCAGCCTTAGGAACGCAGGGAGGGTTGTTTTAAACTTTTACTCAGCGCGGACCCATTGAAATTAAGGACCATGACTAATTTGGGTCTATTAATTTCAGTGGGTCTACTCTAAGTAAAAGTTAATACGACCCTGATATTTTAGGATTATGCAATCATCTAGTGTTTCCTTGTAATATGGCAGAGGAGTCCAGGGTCCATTTTTGTTGTTGTATGCTCTGTTTACCAGATGGATGGGGACGACATTCCTGATAGGGAATGTCTTCAACTTGCAGCATCCTCTTCAGAGGGGAAGAGTCATCCATCTCTCCAATCTTCATGTCTCTATGAGTGTCTGAGAGAAAGGCTTGCTTAAGTGCTTGTTTTGTGTGGATTTTCCTTTTGTCTAGTCCTCTCCTTCATCCTGTTTGCTAGATCACCTTTCTGAGTGGGTTTTTCCACTGTGTTTTCCTGTTGGCTGCTCCCCTCCCCAGCTCTTCATTTCTACTTCATTCTCTTCATGTTTCTCTCCTCCTCCCTGATGTCTGGGGAAGGAAGAGTGTAGGGCGCACCTGGATTCTGCCCCGATTGCCAGGCAGGCACAGGAGGAGTCCATAGAGGAGACAGGGCCAGGAGCTAGCATTTCCTGCCCTTTTCTGGAAAAGGCGAGAATGCCATTTTGTTTCATCAACTCAACATTTCTCTTTCAAACAAGTTTTCTAGTCCTTTGGTCAGCTTTACATAAATCCAGTACCGTATGTATTTGTTTGTGTTTTGTTTGTGTGAACTTGTTTGAGATTGTTATGGATAAAAAAAATCATTATTGTTTTTCATGTTAAAATCTCATGTTAAGGTAAATACAACTGAATGACTGGCACCAAATGTTCTATTCTCTGCTCATTGTTTTAATTTTATTTTTGTCTTTCAAAGGTTTTTTTTTGCACTTAATTGCTCATTTTTAACTTTCTGTTGGATTGTATTTTCTTTATTCCATTCACTTTCATTCACTGAAACTGAGGACATTTTAGGTAAGTAACATAATCCATTTTACGTTTTAGTGTCTGTGTTCAGAATGTGGAAAAACTGAGTGCAAGTGTTGGGGAGATTGTGGTAGTTGATGTTGTGTGTTAGTAGTGGTGCGTTCATAAATGCATATTTAAGTATAATGTTCTGTGGCTGAAGTGCTCATAGTAGATTGGTTTTTGAAGTATTCAATCACTGTAATATAAATGATCAGAGATGGGTGGAAGATAAAAATGGGAACTCTGAGTTTAGCTGCTGTTTTGGTATATAAGCCTCCAATTATTAATGTTCTCAGTACAGTACTGTTTGTAGTCTAGGCAGCCGAGATTGTTTTCACCTGGTGTTCAAAACAGCAGACTATTGTCCCATATGGCAAACCACATCACTGCAGCTTCTCAGAGAAAATGTTCCAGACTGATTCCTCCTAGGCTGGCTGTTGGGTTCCCCTGGACCAGTAGGAGTATAGGAAGGCTTCCTGTTTCAGCAGAGCTTTGCTTGAATACCTGAGGTCTGGCATGGCTTGTCTTTCTAGTCTTGTTCTTCGGTTCTGCTTCTTGACATGCCCTCTGATTCTGGCTATCTTTGGTCCCGACTCCCAGCTCCTGACTCACACCTGATTGCTGCCTGTGGCCTAATCCTGACAACCAGGATCTTCTGAAAAAGTCCTTTATAAAACCCTCTTGTTGTTTCCCCTCTGTATTGGTTCTGCGCACCACAGGCACCACACTGGTGATCCCCGATATACATATCATTGGCATCTTTTTAGGATGAAAGATGAGGACACTCGGGTTCAGAAAATAATTTAATATAACAGGATTATTAAATTATTTTCTGAACCCGAGTGTTCATTTTATAAGAATACAGAAAAGTTAAAATTTCAAGGTAATGTTATGAAACATTTCACTGCCAAATATTCCAGTGTATACATCAAACAGGCTTTCTTGTCACTGGTAAATTCTCTTTATTCCCTCCCTGTAGGTCTTTGTGTGATAATACAATAGCACATTCTTTTTCAAGATGCAAGCATCTCCCACCCACTACCTTTTCCACCTGGGGGCTCTGCTATTTGAAGAAAACAAAAATTACTCTCCCCTCTTCCACTCTGCCAAGAGGGAGAAAACTGTAGAACTATTAAGTTGCTACCATCACATTATAACTTCAGAAATTTTTACTGCTTCAGACACTGCCCCTCATTTTAGTTCTCCTTCCTTGGTTTTCTGATTGGTGCTCTTAATTTTTCTGTCATGTAGTTGACAGTGCCTTATTCAATTAGTTTACAGTAGAGGATTCTACTGTGTATGCTGTATCTGATGTATAGAACCATTTATGGTGGAACATTAGTAAGACTGTGCACACCATATCTGCCAAGTACCCCGTTTTCCCCGGGAAACCCCCCGTATTTTCTTACCGTTTCCCGCAGGTGTCCCAAATGGCAAAATACCCCGTATTCCCCCGGATTACGGAGCTCCTGCCCACGGTCATGTTCTTCCGGTGCCACGCCGGCACCGGAAGCTGCTTCTACGCACTTCCAGACATGCATAGAAGCGACTTCCAATGCCGCTGTGCCCATTTCCAAAATGTCCGCAGCGCCAGAAGTTGCTTCTACGCATGTCCGGAAGTGCGTAGAAGTGACTTCTGGTGCTCCGGCGCTGCTGATCCCAGATTTTTCAATCCGTTGCACGGTTTTGAAAATGTATCCCATATGATATTCTTTCAACGGATCTAATACTTCTCTCACATTAACACTCAACTTGAAAGAATTGAGTTTATGTCCATGATGATATATCTTTGCAGTTCAGGAATGTAGGTATTTAAAGGCTTCCAGTTGTTTGTTACTTATCCCTTGCTGAGGATATTATATTGAATTTCAAGTGGGGATACCTTGGCTATATTACTGGTGGTCTGTTAGAAAATCGAGCTGAATGGTGCGATACTGTTTTAGATGTGCTATCTGAACATGGGGACTATTAAGACCACTGAGGTAGACTGAATATAGTTGAAACAAATCTGGTTTGCTGGTTATATGTGAATGGTTGTCTGTTGTATCAAATGTTTGTGTTTGCGCAACTTATAGTTCTTTATTGCATCTTGTTTTGAAATAATTGACATGAGTTCCTGATTTGAGAAGCAAGCTGCTCTAAGAGTGATAATTAGCCAGATCATCACAGTGAACAAGTTTTCTTATATTTTGTGCTTAGAGTTGTTGAGGAAAAAGACTTGGGGGAAGGGCCATGGTTTAGTAGCAGGGCCTCTGTTTTGTATGCAGTAGGTCCCATGTTCAATCCCCAGCATTTCCAGGGATGCCTGGGAGAAACCCCTGCTTAAAACCCTGGAGAGCTGCTGCCAGTCAGTGTAGATCAGGGGTTCCCAACAAAATTTTCTCAAGGACCCCTCATCGAGCCGCTATTGTGACAAGGACCCCCATTAATTCCTAATCCTAAATCTAATTCCTAATTCCTAATTCCTAATCTGATTTTTCCAGTAAGCTTAACACTGATCTTGGAAGGGTTAGGTTCAAGGGACACCAACGATTTAGGTTCAATGGACACTGACAAGATCGGTTCGAGAGTCACTGACTTACTTGCTTGAACATCAAATGCATTATCTTCCTCTTCATCTGTAGGCCTTTGTCGTTTTAACGAACCACTTTTTAACCAACGGTCCATTTTTAACTACGCGAACTGTAGTTTCCGCGAAAAACAACGCTTTGTTTACAAACACTACTGTTTTGCAAAGAGGCAGCGCGCACCAGGGAGGAGGGAGGGGAATTGAGAAGACAGGATACCTGTGTAGTAGCGCACAAATGAAGCCAACGCGCGCAAAGCATCTTGGGGAGGTGAGCGTTAGTAGAATGCGCGCACTTCCTCTTTGCAAAACAGTAGTGTTTGTACCCAGGTGGCGCTGTGGTTAAACCACTGAGCCTAGGGCTTGCTGATCAGAAGGTCGGCAGTTCGAATCCCTGTGACGGGGTGAGCTCCCGTTGCTTGGTCCCAGCTCCTGCCAACCTAGCAGTTCGAAAGCACATCAAAATGCAAGTAGATAAATAGGAACCGCTACAGCGGGAAGGTAAACGGCGTTTCCATGTGCTGCTCTGGTTTGCCAGAAGCAGCTTTGTCATGCTGGCCACATGACCTGGAAGCTGTACGCCGGCTCCCTCGGCCAATAATGCGAGATGAGCGCGCAACCCCAGAGTCGGTCACGACTGGACCTAATGGTCAGGGGTCCCTTTACCTTTACCTTTAGTGTTTGTAAAGTGCCACCTAACTGCATACAGCAGAACTACTGCCTCTATCTAATTCTAGTTTTGCGCTAGACTCTGCTCATGCAGGAAGCGGCCAAAACAAAAAATCTGTTATCATATGAAATATATTTAATATATTTTTTATTCTAATAGCATCTTGCGGACCCCTCTGGCATAGCTCGCGGACCCCTGGGGGTCCCCGGACCACCTGTTGGGAACCACTGGTGTAGATAATACTAAGCTGGATAGACCAATAGTCTGACTCTGTATAATAAAGCTGCTCAGGTTTCTATGAAAAGGGCTTCTCTTGTTTGTCAGCTCTTGTGTTTAAAGGTATGCTTCATTGCAGAACTGTGTACTGCCTTAACGCCGAGGGGATAGTCATGATTCCTGTCAGTTGCTGGATCAGACCTGTCTATGCTTTTGCTAAGAAGTCTCTATCAGTTGTGCTTTCTCTTGTAACATTTGTCACCGTGCTTGCTATGTTATGTGTAGGGCCAGCTAAGGTTTATTGCCTGTAGCAGAAGCAAAAGACTCTCTTAGAAAGTTTGGTTTGTAGCACAGAGGATGAATACTTCAGTCTCAGATTTCCTCCCAGCATCTGGCGTAGTCTTGTTTTACACAGTTTTCTATAATTCTGGGTAGAAATATGTTCTTGATGAGACACCCTAAAGTGAAGATGAGGGCACTACTTTTGCCTCAGGAAATCACTAAGGCAACAAACAAACAAACAAACAAACAAACAAACCCTCTTATTTTATAAAGAGATAAATGCCTGGATTTAATTGTGTCAGTGTTAAGTGTTCTGTTCTGAGTCACCCCCTTAAAAATGAAATTAAAAGGTTATGTTTCATAGCAAAAAACCCTCATCTTCCTGTTGGATAACTTATTAGCTTTTTTGCCTTCTGTGTGCCTGGGAAGAAACAAATGTGTTAACCTAAAATTCCAAAATCCAATGCAGACCTAAACATGCCTAAATCCACTAAAATCAATGAGCTTAAGTATGCTCCGCTCAGATTGAATTGTGGCCCTGTTATATTTGATTACAAATACAAAGTACTGTTGATTTCTTAAACAGTAGTCTGGGCTAAATACTGCTAAATAACTTGATAGAAACTATCAACCCCAAAATTTAGTGCAAGGCCGCTTGTGCAAGCAGTTTTCCTTCTCCCCTTACTGTGTGACCATTCCCCAAACCTCTCTGGATGAGACGCACCAATGGACAGAGGAAATAACTGGAAATCGGGCAAAGGAACTTTGTGACGCCTTTGGATGCCATCCAGTGTTTGGATTGTTCTTAGAAACTCGTTAACTTAAAAACTTGCCAACAAACAAATTGATATTGGTTGAAGTCATTCTGTTTTTATGGTTGTCTGGAAAAGCCTTCATGTGGGTGGGCTTTCATACCCAGCTGCCAGGTTACAACTTCAGGTACAGGCTAATGGACATGTATGTACATGACAGATAAGAACACGCAATATGTGCTGGCAGCTAATGAAAAGTGGCGTGATGGGAATCTTTCTAGATGCTGCAGAATTGTATACTCTCAAAAAGATTGTCTAGTACCATTAGACCAGGCATCCCCAAACTGCGGCCCTCCAGATGTTTTGGCCTACAACTCCCATGATCCCTAGCTAACAGGACCAGTGGTCAGGGATGATGGGAATTGTAGTCCAAAACATCTGACTGGCCGAAGTTTGGGGATGCCTGCATTAGACTCTGCAAATGTAAACCCTTTAGTGTGTGAGTGAAATGTCCCTATTTTTTCTTCAGAAAAGTTTGCTTTATCTACCGGTAGTAGTAGCAGCAGCTATTATTATTATTACTACTATTATTAGAATTTATATACCTCCATATACCCGGAGGTCTCAAGGCAGTTCACAGAACTAAATAAAATATAAAACTGCAGTTGGGAGACCCTGGTCAATCTTCCACATTGTCACTTACACGTGATTCAAAATAAAAGATCATTGCTTAAATGGGATTTTTGCTGCATTGTGAAAATGGCCACAGGTTGCTGCTTTTCCTGTTACTGGCTTCTTGTCAAGCAGATAAGCAGGGTGAAGACTATTGTGAATTCAAGCTCCCAAAAAATTTCTGAAGATCCTTGGGAGAAAGTATGACATATGAGTAGGAAAGAGCAATATTTTTGTTTGCCTTCAGCTGAGGTATTTCCTGGTTACTTCTCCCACTGTTTTGCTTTTGTTTAAAAGAGATTGGCCTGTTGCAATGTTTTGTCAAGATAACAGTATTCTAGTACTAAAATATATAGCTCTGCCAAGTCACAATGCTAATTTTCCATACTTGCATTACTTGCTTGTCATTAGTTACGCAGCTACAGGGATGCTAATATTATGCCGATATTACTTTTCTTTTTTATCTTTTTAAAATTGTGTGATTTGATTATATCCTTATAATCAAAATGATAGACCAAATAATGTATTTCAAATTGTACTTGTAAATAAAAATGCAACCCAGGGTTCCCTTGGCTGTCTGCTTACCCATCCATAATAAACACTAAACAGGCCTTGGGCGAGAATGCTGCCCTTGATAACACAGAATGGAATGTATGGATTGTAATAGCTGGTAAACAAGCCTACTCAAATTATTTTTTAGGAAATACATCACTGTATATATTTTAACAGACAGATCTTTATTTTGCATTATAAATCTACAACCTAAAAGGCTAGTTTGATACAAACAGTGAATTTCTGCTGAGGACTGATGACATTGAAATAAGAAATCTTCTGATTATTTCAGAAGATTTAGTAAATATTAAATTCAGCAGCAAAATCTGCTCTTCAGTGGTGTAGAGTAGCCTTTTTGATTACTGAGGATTAAAGGTAAGAATACTAAAAAGGCATCTATTATTCATTGTGCAATACTAAAAATGACCTGAAATGTGTTCTGATGTGAACTGGAAAGTCTAACCTGCTTTTTGTATTGATTTCCCCCCCAAATAACATGAAATAACAATCCTCCCAACCAACATTACCCCCTTCCTACACCCCACCCTCCAAGAAAGTCTCATCTGTTGAGAAAAGATGGCTGAACCTTGGTGGAAGATCCAAAAAGGCAGCATTAGTTACTATATAGGTAATAAGTAGTAATAAATAATAGTAATAGAGGAAAGAGATCCACCAGTGGTGCAGAAGAAGATAATAAAATGCCTCTTCCTTGGATCAAAGTGATTGTGTAAATGAATTTCAAACTCCTGTTTTGTGTTCAAAAAAGATCCTTTGAAGGAAGGAAAAACCTCTTCACTGTAAAATAAATATCTGAATTAAAATTCAATAAACAGTGTTATAAGAAACTGGCCTTATAGCAGTCTATACCAAAACAACTAGGCTCAATATAAATGAATATATAAAGCCCTATCAGATGTAATCTTCATGTACTGGACAAATGTGTTAGGAGGAAACAGGACCCTACCCTGAAATTGTGTGGCTGGCTAGCTCCACCCCCTGTTGTTCAATTGTACAGCATTAAGGGCTTGTCTACACTTCTGCTTTCCTCACTGGTTTCTCCCAGGGAAACCCACTCTTTACCATTGAATCTGAGCAAATATCAATTGGGCTTTCCATGGATCAACATTTGCTTTGATTCCGTGGTAAAGAGCAGGTTTTCCCAAGGAAAGTGGCAGGGAGAACGGAAAAACTACTCGAACCCATGCCTGGAAATCACGGGACAAGCAGAAGACCTCTTGGGTCCATTCTTTTTAGGCACGGAACAAGCAAAGTGTGGATGAGCCCTTAGTCTGCCGGGGGGGGGGGGAGAGGATGCCTTCACACATACAGTTGTATGCTCAGAGGCACCAGCCCTGCACACTGTCTGTTTACTTTTTTGTTTCAAGTCTTTTCATACTGGTTTTCATAAAAGATTCCAAAAGGTCTACAAAGGATTTCAACACAATTAAATTATTCAGTATATAAACCAAGTAAAACATCAAAATCCATAAAACAAGATTCCACTCTCACAAATTCCACATCCACTGCAGTACAGGCAGCTCCCCGTTTATGCAGGGGTTGCATTCTGGGTTGCTGTATGTGTCGACAGAGCACGTGTAAGTCTGCCCTGTTCAGCCCTGCCCTGTTCCGGGGCTGAAAATGGCACACATGTCAGCTGTTGCTCGCCAGTTGAACGCATGCAGAATGGACACTGCCTGTACAGCAATCAACCCATACCTGCTCCCCTTCATCCACACCCCCAAACACTCTCCAGTGGTCCCATCAACTACAACCCTAGTCATACATTCATACTGTACATTTGGATAGCGGGGGGTGCACTACTTGAAAAATGCAAAGCCAAACAGAATAAAGTAGGACACATTGTCGCCCAAACAGCCATTAACCTACAGGGCCCATGCAACAGTTTTAAATAATGAGGCGTCTTTAAAATGCCTGTTAACATTGACAAAGAATGAATTTTCACCAAGTCAGTGGACACATTTTTAGTGTAATTATGCTTTTATCTTACAAAAACCTGATGACTGAATGACATGAATGCTAGCATTCTGAGGACCCTTGTTCTTTTTTAAACCCATAATTGTTAGGAGTCTGAGGTTGTGAGGTTAGGTTTTTCTCTCCTTTTATGCAAGCAGCAGCATTAGCATTAAATAAATTCCCATTGAATTTTAGTTTGCTTTGGCTTCTTCTATATCTAAATGGTGAGAGGGGAAAAAAACAAGCCGTCAGCTAGGTGGTGAAGACTGGAAGAGATGTCCTCTCACTTACTACATGAAGAAAATAGGTGTTGCAGCATTAAAGAGTGACGACAGAAGTTTAGACACCAGTGATATTGCAACACTTGTAAAAAAGGGGGGGAAATGGCTGAACTGTGTAGCAGGAACGGCTGAATAATGGTTGTACAGAAACAAACAAGGCACAGCATCCTTTTAGTCTGGTTTATTCATTGATATGGATTCCTTGTGCAGTCATTTTTGTTTTCTCCTACCCAAATCCATATACCTCTGTGTTTGAAGCCCTGTGTGTGAAGCCCTGGCATGTATATGAAGCCTGATTCATTTCAAAGAAAGAAGCCCATCTATGCCTGCAAAGGAATGGGTATAGAATTGGGAGTCTTCTATTTCAACTTACATGCCTGAAACACATGAGCAAATTTCTGTCAGTTCCATGGGAATCTTACAGTATACCACCCATGGCCGTTTCCTCGAAATGGTTTATTCACTTCATGAGTCCTTTCGGCTCACTCTTCAGGCATCCCAGGAACACACGCGGGAGGGGAGTGGCATCGCTGTGGCACACTCCACCCCTGTATTGAGGGCAAGATTTGTCAGGACTATATACAGCTGTACAGACAGAGTGTCCTCGCCATGCATTCTATTGATTTTTCTTCTCTGCGCAATCATAGTTCCCAAATACTCAGACAACCTGCTGTGTGTACACTTACTGGTGTAGAGTTGTCTGTGCAGGGCTCTTTTCAGACTTTACAGTGAACACATTTAGGTCAGGATCAGAGTTGACCACCGTGATTTCCCTGTGTTCCCAGAAATGTTCTTCTCTTGCTTCTTGTTGACCTGTTTGAAGGAGGAGGTTACTGGTATCATTTTTTGATTTTTAGAAAAAGGGCAGACCTCCTCTTCCTTTCCCTCTATCATGAAAGCCTAATTCGGAAAATGGAGCCCGATATTAAAGATGAAATGGAGTCTCATATTAGAGAGGTGAGAGGTACAGTTAACTAGTGCCAAAAAGGACGAATGATAATGCAGGGCAGGTGTGAACTAGGACTATAAATCTAAAAAATTCTCTGCTGCCCCAGAAATGCCTCCAGAATTCAGAAGGCAATTGCTGGCTGTACATGTGGTTTTAAAAAAACTGTCTGTTGGAAAAGTGCATAGCTTAGAAGTAGCTCTTGACAGTATGGCTTGATAGGAAGGAATCACTGTCAATGCTGACATGTCATGCTGCAGTCCAGGGAGGAGGGTCCATGCATTGCTCAGTAGCAGAGTACCTGTTTCACAGTCAGAAGGTCCCAACATTCCCCTGCATCTCCAGTTGGTAGGACCTTTAGTGGGAGCAACAGGTCTAGGAAAGACCTCTGTGTACTTGAGATCTTGGGGAGCCATTGCCAATTAAATTAAATCAGGCATCCCTAAACTTCGGCCCTCCAGATGTTTTGGACTACAATTACCATCATCCCTGACCACTGGTGCTGTTAGCTAGGGATCATGGGAGTTGTAGGCCAAAACATCTGGAGGGCCGAAGTTTGGGGATGCCTGGATTAAATGCTTTTTACAATAGACTAGTGGTCTGACATGTAGGTTCATGTATAGCATGGGGTTGCGCGCTCATCTCGCTCTATAGGCTGAGGGAGCTGGCGTTTGTCCGCAGACAGCTTCTAGGTCATGTGGCCAGCATGACTAAGCCGCTTCTGGCGAACCAGAGCAGCACTCGGAAATGCCGTTTACCTTCCTGCCGGAGCAGTACCTGTTTATTTATCTACTTGCACTTTGATGTGCTTTCGAACTGCTAGGTGGGCAGGAGCTGGGACCAAACAACGGGAGCTCACTCCATCATGGGGATTCGAACCGCCGACCTTCTGATCGGCAAGCCCTAGGCTCAGTGGTTTAGACCACGGCCCACCCACAACCCTAATGAAAAGTATAATAGGTGGTAAATTATAGTCTTCTTTCTAAGAACATTATGGACGGGGCAACTCCCTGGATTTTGAGGATAATTTGCGTGAATCGTTTTAATGTTTGACCTGCTAAGTACAAATCTACCTACTTAAGCAAAATACTTTGCTTTCACCCTAAAATCAGGTTGCTAGCCAGGATGACTGACACCTAGTTCCTCCCAGCATAAGGTTGCTCTTTCAACAGGCTGCTAAACCAATCTAGATAAAGACTAGTTTGCACACCAAACTCTTTGTCATCGCTAAGATGATAGCACGAAGGGTTCATTCCATGTTTCATACAGATTTGGTGGGGGTTTGCCTAAAATTTCAACTGACTGCCATTTTGTTTATGTTTTGCCTTCTGAAATGCTTGGGGATAAGTGTTAGACCTAATGCCACATTGCCTTCCAAATTGGTTCAGCAAGGTGGCTGCAAGATCAAGTTTCCGCTGGTTAGGAATTGACGACAATTATCTTGGCTGCCATCCTTGGTTTTAGGGTGAAAGTTAAAGTACAGCGCTTTGCTACAGACAGGTCTGCATTCAGCACACCAAAAATGCACAGTTCAAGCAAACCAATTCCCCTCAGATCTTGGGGAAACTTCATATAGAGGAATTATTGATGTATGAGAGAGAGAATGGGGTAGAGTACCATGAGCTATGCTCTTTCTTAAACCCAGCTGCCTCGTATCGCTGACGTTTGCTGACTTCAGTGTGTATTCATATTGTTGTAACTGTGACCCTACACATCTCAAAGGATGCTAGTGACAAGGTCTTCATCTGTCTTTCACATGGGTAACCATTTTCTTAAAACAAAATTGCGTGAGTTCTCTGAGGTACAGGTTTTGGAGGGGCCTTGGGCAAGATGGTGTCCATGTCTGGAGGCTCCCTCAGTGAGTCTATCTCCTCACTGCCACTGGTCTGGGGGGCTCTTGTCAGTGGGCCTGTCTGGGGGGCATAGGCCCTTGGCAGATTCCCAAACATGCCTTCCTTTTGAACCAGTTCTGCTTGCTTTGAGCGAGTAAAACAATCAAAAGATCTGTCTGGCCATTTCTAGAGAATGCAATAACTAGGTATTTGGCATTTCATAGATGAATGTGCTAAATAAGAAACTCTTATTAAAAGCAGCATTGCTTATATACCTGAAAGATGGATTGTGGTGAAAGGAGGTTTTTTGTTTTTTAAAAAAGTTGCTCTTTAATCCATCACGGTGTTCATTTTGATAGCTTATTTCATTTTGGCAAACACAAACAGATTTGCTTTTAGATAGTGCAGTAGAAGGAGTTATGAAAAGAGATGAATTAGCATGGTTAATAGGCCCAGTCCTATTTTAAGCTGCCTTTCAGGCTGTCCACTGCATGTAAAATCAGGGCTTTTTAGCAAATATATTAAAAAGACATTGCTGGGAAAATGCTCGTTGCAGCTGGTAATCTTTTATCACTTGCAGTTGAGAATGTTTTAACAATGCAATTTACTACTTTGATTTATGGGTCTTTTGTTTTGTTCTGTTCGCAGTTCATTTGTATATTACTCCTTTTGACTCCCAATTCCACCTTAAAGTAGTTTTAACCTTAAAGAACCTGATGAGTTGCCTTATGGAATTGTTAAAGAAAGACAGTGTGGATGTGGGGATTCTGTTCTACATATGGCACTTGTCACCACTGATTTTCAGTGTTAACTTATAGTAAATGGCAAAATGCAGCTGAAGCTTCAGGATGTAAATGGAAAGTTAATTCGCATACTACTGTGGGGAAAGGCTTATACTGTAAAGCTCCATAAGGGAGATTTCACTTTTTAAACAGTTTGCCCAAGTTTGCTAATTGTTTTAGCATAGTAAAGGAGGAATACATTTTGATCAAGCTTCAGTTGCATAAATAAAATTCTTTCTAGTACCTTAAAGATGCTTGAGAAATTTGCAGGTTCTCATGTAAAGACTGACTTAATCTGCACCTCTTGGGACAAATGTGTAGATTGGAACATAGCTATCCATTGGATTTCACAGTGCTGCAAGGGTTTGACACAGTTCTTGGCTTAAGAACGTCTCAAAATGCATTTAAAAATGCATATGTTGGGAAAATGTGTTTAGAAATGCAGTCTTAAGAATCTCACTCCCCATCATGGAATATTCCCCCTCCCCCCCTCAAAGAAACAAATGGCACCTGTTCATATTGGGGAGCATTTTATTGAGGACCATTGCTATGGACAATACACTAGGACTTCCCAGAAGCTTTTCAGTGGCTCCTCAAGAGACGATATCAAACTTCCTTAAAAGATTGCTCACCCACAACTACCAATCCTCTCTTGCAATGAGCAATCTTTCTGTTCAATCATGTGAAATGAGCTTATTAATGTAACCAAAGAACCACTTGTGCCTCCCTCCCTTCCAACTGGCTGGGAGATGTGGTGGATTCCTCTTAAATTCAGCAACCAATGGCCACCAGTGCATTAAAGATCATAAATGAGAACACGTGGAATTCAAATCTGCTGAATTGATTTATGGCAGGGGTAGGGAACTTCTGGCCTCCAGAATTTGCTGTAATCCACTCTACATGGGGCTGCCCTTGAAGACAACTCAGACACTTCAGTTGGTCAAAAATGCAGCAGCCAAATTGCTGGTTGAGGTTCTCTTCAGATCTCATATAGTCCCTGTTTTAAAACACCTGTATTGGTTGCCAGTTCATTTCCATATATAATTTAAGGTACTCATGTTAGTGCTTAAAGCCCTAAATAACCTGGACCCCAAATATCTAAGAGACCTCTTCTTTCCCAGCAGACCATCTCAGGTGCTAAGATCACCGAAGAATGCTCTCTTGGTTGTTAACTGCTCTCAGAAGCTCAGGGGGTGGTGGCCCCGAAAAGGGCATTCTCTGTAGCAACACCTAAGTTGTGCAACTTTCCACTGAAGTGCACTTGTCACCTTCATTATATAGCTTTTGGTGAACGCTGAATGTGTATTTTATCACTCTGGCTTATGACGCTTGAGATGTATATATTTATGACCTGCATTATGTCTGTGATTTTAAGTTTTTAAAATGGTTTTTACATTCTTCAACACTGCATTTTAATGATAATGATAATGGTGTGGGACCTTAGAATGAAGGGATGGTAATAAATTGTAGTAGTGTAGTAGTATTAATCAATAAATCCCTGAGCATGTGGTAATGTGGCTGAGGCTGATGGAATTTTGAGTCCAACAACATCTGGAGAAACACAGTTTCCCCAGCCCTGATTTATGGAGCAGTAATTATTCTTTTTGCAGACACTCCCTTTATCTCCTTAAAAGCTGGGGACATGGATGGATGATTAGGCAAGTGGGTGAGACAAGATACTTGACTTTGCAAGATACTTATCTCTACAATTCTAATTCAAGCCTTGTAATAAGGTTTCACGATAAAGCAAGTGAAAGAAGCAGGGCTGTAGCAACAGGAAAATAAAACTGTAAGTACAAACCAGCCCTAAACTGATAAACTCTCTAACTTACTAGGCAGAATACATTTAGCTAATGTGCATCCAGCAAAGGACTTAGCTTATTGGGGAGCAACGAAGATTCCCCAGGTTCCCCAACTTTGCCACCTGCAGCCCCACTGAACTATTCAGAGTTTGCAAGTTGATGTGGAAATGGTTCTCTGAGACTAGAAAAGATGGAAAACTGCTTTCCTAATAGGGATTGTACTTGTAGCCTAACACTTCAGAATTGGACACAGTACTGTGGCCAAGGCAAGCATGATATTGGTAGATCCAGTGATGGATTTTGCCTCTTGTGAAATGTATTTAAAGCTAAAGGGACCCCTGACCGTTAGGTCCAGTCGCGGACGACTCTGGGGTTGCAGCGCTCATCTTGCTTTATTGGCCGAGGGAGCCGGCGTACAGCTTCTGGGTCATGTGGCCAGCATGACTAAGCTGCTTCTGTCGAACCAGAGCAGTGCACGAAAACGCCGTTTACCTTCCTGCCGGAGCGGTACCTATTTATCTACTTGCACTTTGAGGTGCTTTTGAACTGCTAGGTTGGCAGGAGCAAGGACTGAGCAACAGGAGCTCACCCTGTCGCGGGGATTTGAACCATCGACCTTCTGATCGGCAAGCCCTAGGCTCTGTGGTTTAACCCACAGCGCCATACAAAGGCAATGATATGGATTAAAGCAGTATTGCAGAGGGTGAGCTTATAACCCTTTGCCCATGCATCTTCTTCCTGCCTGTCATAGGTTTTTGCACAGCTTGGAGAAACACATGAGCTAGATTCAGGTACCTATATCTGTTTCATAGATGTAAGTAACATCAGCTTATGGATGTGTGATTGAATAGATGTGAAAAAAATTAAATAACCCTCTCACCCTTTGCCACTGCTTGATTCCAAATAGGGCTACCCCCCTCCACATAAGAACAACCAGAAAGGACTTCATAGTTTAAGAAAAAGTCAAGAGACTAAATTATAGATCTCCTGTGTCACCTCTGTGGCCCTAAAGAATATTCTCTTGAAGAGCCATCCCAAAGGTCTAAAAATGGTAGAACAAAAGCTTTGCCTACTTTTTTTGTAAACTTAAGAGTAGCCACCAGCATTGTGCATTAACTACAAGTATCTTTTTTTTTTACTTCTTCCCTTTCATGAATGATAATGAAAGCACTGCATATTAAACAAGCATCTGGTGCAGTAAAGTGACATACTTAGAATTATAATAATTAGATTATGCTTTCTTACTGCTTATTAACAAAAGAAATCTAAACTGTGCTTTTAGTGAATTCCTGCCCATACCTCCCCTCCCCAGATAATTCTGGGATCTACAAATGATACACTGTAATTTTCTACATAGCCTATTATTGTTCAACAAGTTTAGTTCAAAATAACCATTTTGATTAGCAGCAGCGACCAAGCTCACAGATTGTGTGAATTTATTCTTATGATGTAAACTCGAGAGTAATACAGATTTTCAACCTAATGCACGATTTCATAGAATCATTATGATCCTGAATTACTGATGAATCAACAATTTATAAGAATCTGGACAAAGTTTCATGCTCAGTTCTAGACCACAGGAAAAATGAGAACACTATTTTCAAGTGCATTGAGGATGTGTGCTGACTGCTCTTGCAGAGAACTGCTTGTACATGTTAATCCTTTACAGAATTTTGATGATAAAAGACCTGATACTGATAAAGCTAGAAATTGGCTTTGCCCCTGCTTTAATTGCTCTTTCCTTATGGTTCCTTAGAGAACCCGTTAAATCTGTACCACCAGCAGCATTCTTTTGAAATCTTTTAAGTATTGTATTGTAAGCAGATGGGTTTGTATTGTGGACAGGTGGTTCTGTTCAGTTTAGCTTTTTTAAAAAGCATGTCTAACCACCCACTCACCAGCTTGCCTTGAGGCCCAGTGAACCTGTGTGTTCCAAAATTATTTCACAGGCTTTGCATTACACAATTGTCTATTGCTGCTCTTTGCCCCAAGGTATTGTCTCCTGCAAATAACGGGGCAAATAACAACATAGGGCAGGGGTGTCAAACCCAAATTCATCGGGGGGCCGCATCAGCAGTTTGGTCACCCTCAAAGGGCCGGTTGTGTCTGTAGGACTATGTGTCCACTCTTTATTATCATAAATTATTGTCACTGCATTCAATTATTACTGTTTTTTGTAATAATGTAAGCTCATTCCCGCCCCCACGCGGATCACATTCCTGCTTCGTGGCACGTGTGTGGGAGGGGATGTAAACGAGGGAAATTTGAACAAAATATGGGGATCGACGGCTTCCGGGGGGGGGGGGGCCTCAACTAAACCTTCGGCAAGAAGGAGAAAGCCACTGCTGGGATTAAAAACCTGCAGATGGAAAGAGGGCTTCCCTCTCCCGCCCTGCGCACACCCAAACCCCGCTAGGCAGGATGCCACACGCTGCAACCCACCCCATGCTTTGGAGAGGGGCAGGAACATGCGGTGCAGCGCCAACTCCCTGCTTTGCTTTTGCATCCTCCCTCCTCAGCGCCAGAGTCCCTTCCCCTCGTGCTGAGGGAGGGCAGCGGATTTCCCAAGGAGGAAGGCGGTGGCAGCCCCAGCGGACGTGCATCTTCGCCTCAGAGCTGCTCTTCCCCCCACCCACGCTGTTGTCGTCTTCGCCGCTGCCTCTCCCTACCGGGACTGCAGGCAGAGGAGGCTTGAAAACCTCCCCCCCCCCAAAAAAAATTCCCCTCCCACCTACTCAAACCGCGAGGCGACTCCATCTGGAGCCCTACATCACGAGGGGCTGAGAGGAGGCGGCGGCAGAGCGGGAAGAGCAGGAACCCGTGCCGTCGTCGCCGCCTCCCTCCCGGCCGCCCCCCGGGGAGCAGCTCCGCCGGAACTGAGAAGCCAAAGGGCGGCTCGGGGGTGGGGGGCAGAGCAAAAGCCAGGCACCCTCCCGAGTGTCTATGAGGAGAAAACGGGGGAAGAGGGAAGAGAAACCCGGCTCCATCAAGAGAGCGGCTGTTGCGCTTCGCCTACTTCCCCCTCAGGCTCACTCCGCGTCCCTTTCACCCGCTCGCTCGCCCACCTCCCGGATGCAGCCGAGGAGAGGAAGGGAAGCGGCGGGCGGCGGCTCCCCAGTGCCGCCTCACTCGCTCTCGGAGACAACAGCAAAGCCCGCCACAAAAAATCCAGCGCTGCTACGTCCCGGCACCAACTTTGCCGACGGCGCCTGTAGGGCTTTCCAACCTCCTCGGCGGGCTTCCTCCTCCTCCTCCTGCATCTCACTTCCCCGTCTGGCCGCTGTGCCACCGCCTCCCTCAGCCTCATTCGAAATTGAAATTCCCTGGCCAAGGCCGTCAGCGCTGCTGCAGCGCCCCGGCCTCCGCCTGCAGCCCCGCCCCCGGTTTTGACCCTCGGCCAATCGCAGGCTCCAGAACTACTGTCAGCGGCTATTGGCGGCGGCGGCTACGCGGGCCACATGACGAGGTCTGGCGGGCCGGATTAGGCCCCCGGGCCTTGTGTTTGACACCCGTGACATAGGGGATGATACTTGGAGTGGAAGGGAGGGTGATGAGGAAAGGGTAAAATACCAATTTCCTGTGCTGTGGTTTCAGTCTGAATTGAGGCCACATGTGTTTAAAGGCCGGTTTGACTCTCCGAACTTGCTTCCTATCCTAAGCCAGTTGGTGATCTTTGAATAACTTAATGCTTTTCAGTAAAAGCCATTATTTTGGCTGTATCTTCAGATAACTGATGTTGGGAATCTGAGATACCCACACAGTGGAAGTTGCTCCTAGTACCAATCACCACACGGAAGCAGCTTAAGGTCCAAATAGTTTACTGTTGCAGAAGGGGCTAATTTCCTTCATGAGCGTAAATCACCCAGTGGATGAGCTAATCGCTGGTGCACGATCAGCCATGCCTTACTGTTGGACTCGCTGCTTTCTGTCCCATCAGTTCCAATGGGTACTAGCCACCGCTGAAGGGTGGTAAAGCACCTGCTCTGCATGTAAAATACCCAGGTTTAGTCTTGGCTCTGCAGGTTAGACTAGGAATGTCTCCTATCTGAAATGCTGGAGAGCTACTGCAGGTCTTCGTAGATCCAGTATGGGGAACCCATGGACCTGCAGGTGTGATTGGACTCCAATTCCCATCAGTCCCAGCCAGCTTTCCCAGTGATTAGGGATAATGGGAGTTGTCATCCAACAGCATCTAGAACAGCTTCCCTGTTCCAGGTGTATACAATACTGAGGTCTTTAAGCGGAGGCTTGACAGCCATCTGTCAGGAATGCTTTGATGGTGTTTCCTGCTTGGCAGGGGGTTGGACTGGATGGCCCTTGTGGTCTCTATGATTCTATGAGTTGAATGGAGCGGTGGTCTGACTTGTATAAGGCACCTTCCCAACATGTGTAAAGTACATACTGGAAATACACAATGCGTTCCCTGGAAATCATTTGTTAGGCGAGCATTTGCATAACGAGCCTACAATTTCCCTTGACTTCTATGGAAACATTTCTAATCCAGGATTTGTCCAATCTCTCTCTCCCATCCCCACCTTCCAGGGGTTCTGCCCCAAAATGGCTGGTGCCAATCAACAAAGCATGAACAAGTCAGGAAATGGGAAAACTCTGGCCATTTGGATATTTGAATCTGTGGTTTGTATAGCAAGATTTGGTCACAATTCTTTGTTTGTATACTTGCATTTTCCATAACTTGTAGGTGGATAGTGGGACTTGCGTGGGATAATCTAAGAGGATGGCCAAGGTTTTGCTTGAGAGTTAAGTGTGTCATTTGGATTAGGAAGTGGGGAGCTGCTGGATGGTGCGGCTTTGTGGTGAATAGGTTGACCTGGCCTTTTTAGATCTGTGCATCAAACAGTAGAAGGTGTTTGTAGTTTGGCTTAGATTCCCCCCTCCCCTTTTGTCATACTGCTTACTTAACATAAGTTCCAGTTACACTGTGATTATTCACTGCACACCTGAAATAAGCATTAATCAGCCGGTAAAGTGTTATTCCTTAATTGTTTCACACTTAAAAGAACATCGTGATCTGTTAAAGGGTATGGACCATGTTAGAAAAAAACATTATAGGTAACAAAATAATACCAGAGACAGTTATTTACTGTGTCTCTAGGGCAGTGTTGGCCAAACTTGGCCCTCCAGCTGTCCCATCATCCCTAACCACTGGTCCTGTTAGCTAGGGATGATGGGAGTTGTAGTCCAAAAACAGCTGGAGGGCCAGGTTTGGCCAACACTGCTCAAGAGAGTGTTTTTCTACGTCCAACAGGAGAAAACATTGCTCTTTTTGATCTGTCAATTGATTTAAACACCCGGATATCTAAAAATTCTCATTACCTAGGTTTGAAGCTGAGTGGGGGGTAAGTAGCTGGGCCATAGCTGTCAAGTTTTCCCTTTTCTCGCGGGGAAGCCTATTCAACATATGGGAATTTCCCTTAAAAAAGGGAGAATTTGACAGCTATGAGCTGGGCAAATGAAAAAAAATTAATAAACGTGTAGCCCAGTTGAAAATCTTCAGTAACCCCATCTTTCCGCAGGGCCTACAAGACGGAGCTGTTCCACTAGCCTTTGGGTTTTGATTTGGGCCATTTTAAAATGAGGCTGCATTTTAAAACAATTTTTAAATCTAAATTGTATTTTAATCTGCATTTTAATCAATTGTTTTTCTTTCTTTTACGTTTTATTGTAACTTTATTGATGTCAGCTGCCCTGAGCCCGGCTCTCACTGGGGGAGGGCAGGGTATAAATAAAATTTATTATTATTATTATTACCGTATATCTTGCCTATCTACGGTAATTATTTATCACATTTTCAGGCTAATAAAGTTCTCTTTAAAAACACAGAAACTAAGAGTACTAATGCACAAAATGACCTTTAAGAATTGGAATGCTTGTGAAAAAGTTTTAAATTAAGTCATACTCAGAGTAGAGCCATTGGAATCTGATATGACCCTTGATTAGCAAAGCAGTCAATACTAAGAGCATGCATTAAGTTTTTTAACTTGCTGTGACGGCTTGGTCTTGACTTTACAAGAGACTCTATTCTTAAGAACTCAAGAAGAGCCTCCTGGCCAATGGCCCATCTAGTCCAGCATCCTGTTTTCACACTGGCCAACTAGATGCCTGTGGGAAACACACAAGCAGGATTCAAGCACAAGAATACTCTCTCCTGTGATTTCTAGCAGCTGGTATTCAGAAGCATTATTGATAGCCTGCTCCTCGCATAAGTCTGTCTAATCTTTTAAGGCCACCCAAGGCAGTGCCCAGCACTACCTCCTGTGGGAGTGAGTTCCATAGTTTAAGTTTGCACTGCCAAGTTATTCTGTCAATGCACCATAGCTGTCAAGTTTTCCCTTTTCTTGCGAGGAATTTCCCTTTAAAAAAGGGAGAACTTGACAGCTATGCAATGCACACTGCCTGAGATCCAAAAAACTACTGTATTTACATGAATCTAATGCGCCATCGAATCTAATGTGCACCTCAATTTTTGGAACCCAAAAAGTATTTGCTATGTCAGCGGTGTTTTTTCAAGCTTGTGGTCAAATCTAATGTGCTATCAAGTCTAATGCACACCCTAATTTTCGCTACATAATTTGGCCCAAAAAGGTGCACATTACATTCGAGTAAATATGGTACCTTAGGTGCTTCCAAAGGTTCAGGCATGCCCAGTGGAATTTTGCTTTATTTAATTGGACAGGACCTCGCCACATTCCCCCACAACCCCATATCGCCAATAGCTTTATAAAGTCCTTTGTGTTTCAAAAGCAGTTCCTGTGAAGCGTTGCTGGTTGTTCAGACACAAGCCTGAAGGCCCCTAGAACATGGGAGCTCCTTAGGGAGCTGGGTATGTTTAGCCTGGAGAAGAGAAGGTTAAGGGGTGATATGATAGCCATGTTCAAATATATAAAAGGATGTCATATAGAGGAGGATGAAAGGTTGTTTTCTGCTGCTCCAGAGAAGAGGACACTGAGCAATGGATTCAAACTACAAGAAAGATTCCACCTAAACATTAGGAAGAACTTCCTGACAGTAAGAGCTGTTCGACAGTGGAATTTGCTGCCAAGAAGTGTGGTGGAGTCTCCTTCTTTGGAGGTCTTTAAGCAGAGGCTTGACAGCCATATGTCAAGAATGCTTTGATGGTGTTTCCTGCTTGGCAGGGGTTGGACTGGATGGCCCTTGTGGTCTCTTCCAACTCTATGATTCTATGGTTCTTTGGATTCTGGCCATTGAGAACTACAAGTAGACCCTGCAACAAAATTTCATTAAATCAATTGGAAGCCTGGCAGGAAAATTCAGTGTGAATTCATAAACACCAGTTCACTTTAACGTTTCCATGTATTCACTTCAGCCCTGGTTTGAATGTATTCATCAGTAATATGACAAGTCATTGTGGTACAGGGCTGGATGATACGTCCGGACAATTTACTGCAGTCTATTAAATAAATAATGACCGCTGGAATAACTTTCTGTAAAATTATAGGTTGTCAAGGCAAAATCTATAGTGCCTACAAGCAGAGAACTTTTCAAAGGGATCCATCTATTTTAAAATAATCTATATTGCCAGCTAAATTTCATAGCAAATCCTTGTAATCATTCCTAGTGCACGGTTCCCTCTTGAATAAGAACGAACATTTAGACGCCGAGAATTAAAATGTCACTGTCTTAATGAATATACAGAGAAGAGGATCAACAAGGTTCCAACTGCGAGTTAGACTGGAGCTTTATTATTAGTTTATGATTTATGATTAATATTATTAATTTATGACCGGGATTTACAGTACATGTTAATAATATATGAATGAGAAGAAGCTGGTAAGATACTTGTGAGGCTTGCCGTTACAGTTGCGCCTCTTCCTGCCCTGCCTCATTTAAGTTACGGGAGCTCAGCCGGTCACTGCTAGGGGTTTCACCAACACAAAAAATTCCATAGAGCATTTCAAGATGGATATGTCCCTCATAGGTGTCTGCATAGATCAGGGGGCAGCAAACTTTTTCAGCAGGGGGCCGGTCCACTGTCCCTCAGACCTTGTGGGGGGGCCGGACTATATTTTGAAAAAGAATATGAACGAATTCCTATGCATTTTAAATAAAAGGACACATTCTGCTCATGTAAAAACATGCTGATTTCCGGACCGTCTGCGGGCCGGATTTAGAAGGCGATTGGGCTGCATCCAGCCCCCGGGCCTTAGTTCGGGGACCCCTGGCATAGATGAACACAGCTACTGCACTCTGCATTAGGACTTGTGGATGGTAAGATCCTCTTTCCTTTCCTTGAAAAGAATGCCTTTCTTAAATGTATGCACATCTAGGGGATTATGTGTTTAATTAAACCTCTCCTGATTTAGCTGTTTGGAGCCCTGGGGGAATGACAGTTTATTCCTTGGGGGGGGGGGGGAATTGATGCATAAGGACCTGATTCATCTCTCATTAGCATTGCTTTACACTGGCTAAGCTCTGGCTGACTTTAGTAGCTACTCCATGACGGAATGTTTGTGGAAGTGAGAGAAGAATTTAGCTGCAGTATCTCTGACACTTTTTTTTTTGTTCCTGCAGATGTCCTAGTTTTAGCATGTTTCACTGGGACCGTAGGTGTAAATTAATCCTGTTAGATGTCCAGTTATTTGTTAAAACAATTTTGGATTGTTGAAGAGAGCGACACCCCCCCCCAGTTTTCAAGCACAGACAGAAATAATTAACCCATGTTTCAAATATGTTTTTATTTGGAAGAGGCTTTATGGCAGCTTTGGAGATTAGTAGGAACCTTAACATGTAAGATTGGAAGTGTGAACAGGAGAGAAGGAGAAATGCTTAAAGTTGTTCAAACCTGCTGGCTGGATCTGACCAGGTACATCCTTTTGCTAGGAAAACTGCAGGTGATAATTGCCGCGGGAATTAGATGGTTATAGACAATTTCATATTGATGCAGGAACCCCATGGGAATAACTGATGAGAGTAAGGAAGGATCTTGCCCCCCCCCAGCTAAGGATGAGGTAATCTAGATGTCTCTATTTAAAGAGAGACTGCTGTTTGAAAGAAAGAAACAGACACAAGAGAACTCTCTAAGGCTAACAGCAATATGGAATCTGCCCATCTCTGATGGGGACGCTGTAGATGCTGGCTGCCTGAGCATGGGTGGAGGTTTAAACAATCCCAAAACTTGCATAATTTCAAATATTACAAAACACCAAGAATTAAGACAAAGGGATTAAATAGCATTCTACCAGTGTACTACTTGAACATTGCAGTATTGTAAAACCAAGAATATAGATCCTGGGTATCTGAAATTCTGCACAGAATCTGCTGGGAGTGTGCTACATGCCAGCCACGTTTCAAACTCATACAATATGAAATTACTATCACTTAAATAATTTCATTGAAGTGTGATTCTTATGAGTTTGTGACCATTGCAAATGTGCCTTCAATTTTACCTTTCTCTGGTTTGGATTCTTCCAAAAAATGAAAATAAAAAGAAAATAAAAAAGAGAAAATTGCTGAAGTCACGGTCTTTTGATTTGGTGAAAATTCTGTTATAGATACAGTCATACCTTGCATCCCGAATGCCTTGCAAGTCAAAAGTTTTGGCTCCTAAGCGCTGCAAATCCGGAAGTGAGTGTTCTGGTTTGCGAACATTCTTTGGAACCTGAATGTCCAATGTGGGTTCCAGAACTTCCTGCAGCCAATTGGAAGCCGCGCCTTGGTTTCCGAACATTTTGGAAGTTGAAATTAGGCTTGAAAGATGCATTTATTGTAGCCAATCGAACAGGTTGTGGTATGTGCTTGGGATGTGTGGGATGCCCACAACAGTTTCTCTGGTTTTCAAAAGTGTGAAACTTTCTCAAAACTTACTTGCATTGTTAAGGCAAAGGAATGTTTCAAAAATGTCCTGGTGGTTTCACAGCACAATGGGCAGCTCACCAGCAAGCCTTCCTCGCCATCTGCCTGAATTTCTGGCTGTACCAATGTGGAGGTGGCTGTCATTCAGAAATAAAATATGTGCCATCTGGCCATTTTTAGTCCTGAAATAAGGAGCGTTGTAGAAATCTCTGGAAACACAGTAATCTTAGAAGGCAAATTGCCATAAATTACAGTCTGATCTTATGGCCCCACGATGCCTGCCAGCCACTAAATCAAGCGTAATGCTGGTATAATGTAGTCACAGTTCTATGTACTCCAGCAGCAAGTTAAAAATACAAGAAAAGTAATGGGAACAGAAGGCAATATAGTGACACTATGAAATTGCTGCAGTATCTGGGGCATTTACTACGGTACCTACCAGTCATGATAGTGTGCACTAAATTTGCCCCCACATCACCTACCCAGTTCCTACACATGCACCAGAACCAAACAGGCAGTTAGGGAGAGACCACAGCATCTCCCCCTGCCCATCCATACCTAGTTCCCATGGGGCACATTATGAAGGAGTGCTGCAGCATATGCATGTTGCCACAAGCTCCAAGCTTCCCCTTGGTCAGGGTATTTAATCTCTTAAATTAAAACTACACCAGTGTGGTGTAGTGGTCAAGAGCGGTGAACTCGTAATCTGGTGAACCGGGTTCACTTCCCCGCTCCTCCACATGCAGCTGCTGGGTGACCTTGGGCTAGTCACACTTCTCTGAAGTCTCTCAGCCTCACTCACCTCACAGAGTGTTTGTTGTGAGGGAAGAAGGGAAAGGAGATTGTGAGCCACTTTGAGACTCCTTAAGGGGAGTGAAAGGTGTGATATCAAGTCCAAACTCCTCCTCTTCTTCTTCTTAGCCACCATCACAGCATCAAGCTGTCTATATGTCCTGCATGCCCTTTGTCAGGCATATAGAACAAGATAGAGAAAAAAAGACGAATGTTCTGGTGTGACAGTCACCCAACTCCATAGTCTGGAGCAGGCATCAGCAACCTTTTTCAGCAGTGGTCGGATCCACTGTCCCCCAGAGCATGTGGTGGGCCGGACTATTTTTTTTTGGGGGGGGAATGAACGAATTCCTATGCCCCACAAATAACCCAGAGATGCATTTTAAATAAAAGCACACATTCTACTCATGTAAAAACACCAGGCAGGCCCCACAAATAACCCAGAGATGCATTTTAAATAAAAGGACACATCCTACTCATGTAAAAACACACTGATTCCTGGACCATCCACGGGCCTGATTGAGAAGGCGATTGGTCTGGAGGATAGGAGGCCTGCATGGAGGACCCCTAGGCTTCCTACCAATAAAGCAGTGTGACACAAAATCCAACCGGGAGCCAATAAGATTAGTCAACAAACTATATTGTAAAAAAAAGTACGTTCTTCTCTTGCCATCTGATTGTGGTCAGGTAAATTACTAGCTGGGTCTCCTGTGGCCACATGACCTGGAAAGCTGTCTGTGGACAAACGCCGGCCCCCTTGGCCTGAAGCGAGATGAGCACCGCAACCCCATAGTCGCCTTTGACTGGACTTATCTTTTACCTTTACCTTTATCATTACACCTCCGTGCTGGACACATGCATTACTGACTGTTATGTACTCTTGAAAAGCCTTGCATGTCAGTGTTGTCTTTCTGCTGATCATTGTTGTTGCTAGTTTTGCTGTAGGCCTCACTTGGTGGTCTGCATCTAACTGGGAATAAGGAGCATCCTCTTTTCTGCACCTACCAAATGGGTGGAGGGTGAGCTAGGCAGAACTCAATGCATGGATGAGAGGTGTTGTTGTGAGGAGAGGTGTGGATTTGTTAGGCACTGGGTAACCTTTGGGATGAGCCAAGCCTATACTAATAAGACACCTTCCAATTGAACCAGAGTGGAACCAGACTCCTGACACTTAAAGAGATGTCAGAGCACCTTTTAGATTGATTCCTGGAGGAATGCCAAAAGCAGCTGAGGTGTATCCCGTTAGGAGTTGTCCAAATTGGAGAAGTGTAGAACTAAGCAATGAAAGTGCACACAATAGCAATTCAGAGGTCAAAGCACCATATACATGCCTGTGCCTCAGACACCTTTAGACAGACACCATGTATAGGTGTGTATATGCTAATGCTGCAAGCCTCTGTTCCAAGGTAGGCAATATTTTAATTTTTTAAAAAATTATTTCTACCCCGCCTATCTGGCTGGGTTTCCCCAGCTACTCTGGGCATCTTCCAACAAAAGATTAAAAATACATTAAAATATCAGTTATTAAAAACTTCCCTAAACAGGGCTGCCTTCAGATGTCTTCTAAATGTCATAAAGTTGTTTATTTCTTTGACATCTGATGGGAGGGCTTTCCACAGGGTGGGCGCCACTACCAAGAAGGCCCTCTGCAATCTGTGGGGGTTTGGCTTTAGAGCAAAGATATAGTGGACATCAAGAAAACTTGGTGGAATAGAGAGAACTAATGAGACACATCACTAAAAACATTGGGTTGCATCCAGGTAAGTCATACTCAATGAAATCAATTATCATTAATATAAGTCCATTGATATCAGTGGGTCTGCTCAAGAGTATGACTTAGGTATAACCCATTCGGACCAATAAAAAAAAGTGGCTAGGGAGGCTGTTTGACTTTAGATGATAAGGGTGTCAAAGGCGTACTAAAGGAGGAAAAGGAAATTGCAGAGAAGCTGAATTAATTTTTTGCGTTTAACTTCACTGCAGAAGATCTGAACTTTCTCAGGAGGGAAGGGAGTCTGAGGAATTGACTGAAATAACAGTGAGAAGAGACCAAGTTCTAGCTCTTATTGGCATATTAAATTTGATAATTCCCAGGGTTCAGATGACATCTACCTGAGAGTTTTTAAGAAACTCGAAACACATAACTTGCAGCTAAGATCAGCCTCCATACCTGAGGTCCAGAAAGTGGCCCATGTGGCTCGAATGTTAGAAAAGAGATCCAGAGGGCGCCTGGGAAATTACAGGCCAGTTTGTTTAACATCTGTTTCAGGAAAACTGGTGGAAAGCATGATTAAAGATAGAATTACCAGGCATATTAACGTGTTAAGTGGAGGATGTTTGAATCAGCCTTGAGGTGTACCTCCTAAAGTGTATAATTAGAAAGCAAAAGCAAAGCAAATCATGTTGTTAACCAGATTGCTGTTCGAGTGCGGACTAAAACAGACCCCTTCTTGTATATTGAGCACCATCGATTAAGACCTGTCTGCAACTCTATGGCTACTTCTTGCCTCAAAAGCAGGGCAGGTGCTCATAAGGATATTAAAATGCTTAGGTAAACATTTATCTGTTTTTATGTAAATATTGGCATGCAAGTGTACATGCTCATGGATTTTTAATCTCTGCATCAGTTTTTCATCTCTAATACCAAGCCAAGGTACTTCTTATTAATTGATGAATGGAATCACTGAGGCTGCTTATAGCTGCCTGGGAAGAGAATCAAATCCTGCAGTTACCATGGCATTGAGGATTAGAGAGAATTGAGAAGCTGCCTTCATTTTCCTGAGCAAGACTTAACCCATCCATTTTGTGGTGTGTTATCTGATAATATTCTCCAAGTACAGTCAAAGGGGCCAATATTTCACTATTTTGCATCTGAATTGGCTTGGGGAAAGAAAAGAAAAGAGTACAGTTCATTGGAGGAAGTATTCATGCCAGGTTTGCAATCCTCTGTAAACTTATTTAGGTAATTCAACATTTTTTATCAAACTTTTCTATAAAAAGAATTAAAAGAACATTATCAGTATAAAAATTGTCATTAAGATGACAATTTTAAAAAATCAAAGGATAAAAACGGAATCAGAGGAGCTATTTTCACAGCTGAATACAGTTGTTGGGGAATAAGAAGGAGTAAAAGGGATGTCTTTGTTGCTCATTGAAAGGCAAGCAACAGCTTCCTTCAGCAGGGCATGTTTTGGTGCCATCACAGACAAGGCTCTGTCTCTTGAATACATCCGCTGTACACTTCATTCAGAGGATGGGAGATGGTTAGGATCTCTGTAGGTAATCTCAATGGTTGGGTGGATTCGTACTGGTGGAGGTAATTCCTAAAATACTCTGATTACAGCAGACTTTCCCAACCTGGTGCCCTCCAGATGTTGTTGAACCACAACTTTCATCAACTCTAGCTAGTGGGGACAAAAAAGGAGAAATGGATCAAGGAGATAATGACCAGAGAGAAAGGAGGAGTTAATGAGAAAAGGAGCTCAGGAGAACCTTTCACATAGAGCTACGGGACAGTAGGGACTTTGTGTTAAGGTCAGTCAAAGAAATGTTAATATTGGACTATGGGAAAGAAGCAATTGTGGGGAGATGGCGCACAGTCAATCATGCACATCAGTTTGAACCAGCTATCCAGAACCTGGGCTCCCGCTCTCTTAATTATTGATTAATTTCACACAGTTCCTCTCTCGTGTGCAAATACTTTTTAATATTACACCACAGTACTCCACAGTACTGTGGAGCAGGTGTCTAAAGGTGGGTAACTAACACAAAATGACAGGGACTTGCCCAAGGTTATTCTGAAGTGACTGGAACAGCATATCCACTGGAACACCTCTAAGCAAACCTCACACTGAGGGCTCAGCTAGACGATATATTAGCTCTGCATCTGTGCCCTTTAGTGAAGTTTTCTTTAAAAAAAGAAAATACAAATTGGTTAGAGGTTTTGTTGATGTGATGAGTACTAAAACAGACAATCTGATTGTGAGGCTGAGAGTATGCACAGAAAATACTGTCCAAAGAAAGACAACACTATCTCCACTGCACTCTTCTCAGACCACTTTCCCACCCACAATTAAGTGCTAGTCCCTTTACTTCTGAAATACCAGAGCACAACCTACAGTGACAGCCAAATTACAGCATACCACAAACAGGAGAAAGAATAAAGGTGTATAAATGCAAGTGCTTCCTGCTTTACAGGAGCTAATTAACAGGATATAACAGATGTGCAATGGGGTTGGTAAAGCCATGGAGTCCTGGAGGCTTTTTGTAGCGATGTAAGAAATGAAGGCCCACCACACAGCATGGAAATGTCCTGAAGTTTCCAGTTCCTTGGAAACATTTGATTTATTTACAACACAGAATAGATAACAAGTAGTAGAAGGACAGGGAAGTCAAGAGGCTGTAATTGTGAAGACTTCTTCCCTCGTTGACTGGAAGATGGAGGTTCTGAAAAGTTGTTATAGTGTTTATAATTCAAAGTGTTGGTGCTGACCTTTAAAGCCCTAAATGGCCTCAGTCCAGTATACCTGAAGGAGTGTCTCCACCTCCATCATTCTGCCCGGACACTGAGGTCCAGCACCGAGGGCCTTCTGGCAGTTCCCTCGTTGCGAGAAGCCAAGTTGCAGGGAACTAGGCAGAGGGCCTTCTCGGTGGTGGCGCCTGCCCTGTGGAACACCCTCCCAACAGATGTCAAAAAGGAAAACAACTACCAGACTTTTAGGAGACATCTGAAGGCAGCCCTGTTCAAGGAGGCTTTTAATGTTTAATAGATTATTGTGTTTTATTTTTCTGTTGGAAGCCACCCAGAGTGGCTGGGGAGACCCGGCCAGATGGGTGGGGTATAAATAATAAATTATTATTATTATTATTATTATTATTAGTCGTTATAAGTGTTATAAAAAGTGTTTAGTAGGTGCAGTGGTTTAGGGTGAGCCTGGATTAGAATGTGCAGGTTTCTTTGCTTGCTGAAAAGAAACATTATTCTTATTTAAAAGGAGAGTTGCACCTGTAAGGTTCTGTTTGTGGTTTTTAGCAGAATAAAATTTTACCCTGTATGACTCTTGAATAAAGCTTGTATTGGTCTAGTAACAGGTCTAGAATTATTTATGATATTAATCTGCTAATAATAAATTTATGTGGCGCCCAGCAACAAGCTTCCTAAGCTTGGCTTCCACCAAAAATAAATACATTAAAATATAGCTATAAACCATAAAAACAAGACTGTGTGATGCAGCGTGCATATTTTAGCTGCACCGAATGAGAGCATCGACCCCAAAACTCTTCAAGTAATACCAGGAGGGATCCCATTCCAGGAAAATGTAATGGATTGGCCCAGTGTCTGTCTGTCTGTCTTGCAAAAGGAAAGAGTACAGAATACCAGCAGTTTCTTTGCTTTACATTATGAGCTTCTCTTAACTCATGTGCTGAGTTGTTTTTCACAGTGCTATCCATGCACAGCCCTAATGGTCTGTTCATATCTTTATTTTTGATTGGGATAAGAAGACCTTTTTTAAAAAAAAATGAAAGTATGAGTTCACTTTGCATGCATTTTGTATTTTTCCCTTCAGTGCCTGATAATGCACTTCCTGTGGCTTGTGGTACCTGGCAATAATTTAAAACCGTCTTGTCAGAGTGCCTTGTAATCTTTTGCATCGTTTCCATTTCAGTAGCAGGGGTGGATTCCTCAGAGCCCCATATTCCCAGGTGGAATATGGTCCAAGTGGAAAGCAGAGGCAGGTGGGTTTTCCTGGCCCAGCTGGCTTTGGGGTGAGGCTCAGCACACCCACCCAGTTAGGGTGGTGTGAAGTCACCCTGGGAGGCTAGTTTAAGTGTCCAAAGAGCCAAAGGTTCATTCAGATGTAAGGAAAGAGCCTATGTGCAGCAGTTTCAAGGACCTGTTTACAAATAGACCCTTTCCCAACTGATACTGATATAAGCAAAATCCCATTCAAGTTGCTATCGATTGAGTGTAATCTAACACAAGTTAAAATGTGTATTTATAGGTTAACAGAGGACACAGAGACCTGCACTCACTGTTCTGTCCTTGGCATTTATATTACTTTTTAGTCTGATGGAGACAGTGCCACCTGCTGCTCTCTTGTACCCTGCTATTACTGCCACCAAATTACCCATGGCTGCGCGTTTGGTTGCTTTCCATGCTGCTTGATACATCAGGGATCCAGTCTTAGGCATTTGGGTGTCACGGTCCGGTCGGCGGGCGAGTGAAGCCCTGACTGAGGACGTCAGGACCAGAGGCAAGATGGTGGTGTAGAAGCAGGAACAGGTGCAGGGCTGAGGGTCCAGCAGCAGGCAGTCGCAGGGTCAAGGAGCAAGGCAGAGGCAAAGGTCTGGGAGTCAAGGAGCAAGGCGTCGGCAAAGCAAAGGTCCAAGGGTTGAGGATCAAGGCGTCGGCAAGGCGAGGGTCCAAGGAGCGCGAGGCCAGAGGCAACCAGGCAGGGATAGCATTGCTGTGGCAAAGAGCATAGCTGCCAAGTTATCCCTTTTTTAAAGGGGAAATCCCTTATGCTGAATCGGCTTCCTCGTGAGAAAAGGGAAAACTTGGCAGCTATGACAAAGAACTGAAGGGAAATGCAGAGCTTTTATCCCTCCCAGCTCCTGCCACCAGGTGCAGTGAGGTATCAAGTGGCCTCACCTGTGTGGCCACTCCTTGCTTCTCCAGCACAAGCTGAGGCAGGCCCCAGTCCTGCAAAGCACTACAGGCCCCAGAGCCTGACTCCTGCCCATACTCCTGACAGTGGGGATGCCAATGGTGTATTCTGTAGTAGGGATAAGGGAAGTGCAAAGCAGCTAAAAATTACACTGTTTGCATCGTAGGCAGTGCTCATGGACTTGGTTGGAGGCAGGTTCCTTTAACTGCATGAAAGTAATACAGAGATTGCATGTCTCCCTGCACTGTAACAACTGCTGCTTTAGCTTTCAGCACAATTTATTCTCATAGGTCTATGTAAAATAAAACGGAGATTTGTTTTATTACACAGTATGTTAAAAAAAAAAAAGCCAAGCAAGTATATGTGTAATTTCTCTGGGTCATGGGTAGGCAAACTAAGGCCCGGGGGCTGGATCCAGCCCAATCGCCTTCTAAATCTGGCCCGCGTGTTTTTACATGAGTAGAATGTGTGCTTTTATTTAAAATGCATCTCTGGGTTATTTGTGGGGCATAGGAATTTGTTCATCCCCCACCCCCATATAGTCCAGCTCCCCACAAGGTCTGAGGGACAGTGGACCGGCCTCCTCCAAAAAATGCCTGCTGAACCCTGCTCTGGGTTGTACCTCATGGTGGCTTTGCCCAGCAGAAAGTGCTTCCCACTTGCGCAGGGTGGGGCTCCAAATTTTAGTTGATCCACCCTACCCCCTAAAGCTCTCCCATGCTCCCCACCCCCAAGCTGCCAAAGTTCATTGGCAGATTCTCTGGAACAGTATGGAGGGCTCTGTAACTTCACTTCTTGCAGTGAGGGAACTGCCAGAAGGCCCTTGGTGCTGGACCTCAGTGTCCGGGCTGGACAGGGCCGGCCCTACGGCCAGGCTGGGTGGCGCAGGGTGCCATGGCGGGCGCGGCCACACAGCAGCGCCCTCGGCAGCAGCGCTGTGCGCTAAACCCACCCACCCATCGCGCAGCAGCGCCCTCGGCGGCAGCGCTGCGCGCTAAGCCCACCCACCGGCCGTGCAGCAGTGTCCTCGGCAGCCGCGCTGCGTGCTGAGCCCGCCCACCCGCTGCACTGGAAAACGGGGCACCGGGGGGCGCCGGAGGGATCCGTCGCACCACGGCCCCAGGGCGCCAGAGGTGCTTAAGACGGCCCTGGGGCTGGATGATGGGGGTGGAGAAGTTCCTTCTGGTATATAGGGCCAAGGCAGTTTAAGGCTTTAAAGGTCAGCACCAACACTTTGAATTGTGCCCAGAAACATGTGCTTAGCTCAAGTACTGAAATTCAAAATTCCCTAGTAGTGTAGCAGAAGTGAATGCATAACTTCCGACCCCTTAATAGATGTTATAAATATTAAAATATTCCACTGTGCATAATATTATGTCCAAATCCATACGTGGAGGGAGATGCATGCTTCAAATTTGCAGTAATGACTGACATGGCCAGCAGCAGAAGAACAAAAGTAATTGCATGTTTAATTTGCTTTCATCCACTAGGCAGCAGACTGGTTTTTCTCTTTTTATATCTTCAACCATAATCAGGAGTAAATTAGCCATGTTGAAGAGCTCTTGCTTGGCAGGTAAGCCGGCTGGTTTTATATTTCAAGGAGGTCAGGATGTTAGCATTCCTGGAATGAATCCTTGCTAGCTTTAGCTTCCATTTGATAGAGCTTCTTAATATATTGGAAGAAGTGGAGCAGTAAGCAGATTAGAGGAAAGTATGGGATTTATACAAATTCAACAGTTTTCTTCAGCATTTGTAAAATGAAAATACAGTAGCTCTCATCCAATACATTTAACTGCTTGTAAAAAGAAGACTGTTAGCTTTTCTTCCTGTTTTATATGGTCAGCGATGTAAGATCTGGTGCTTTTAATGTATCTCTTCTTCTTAACTAAATAATTTTGTAAACAGTGTCAGCTCGGAACTATGGGAACAGGGTTAGGATGGAAATCAACCTTCTCTGGGTTCAGCCTGTCTTGCTGCTGCTGCTGCTGCTGCTCCTCCTCCACTACTACTTCTTCTTCTTCTTCTTCTTCTTCTTCTTCTTCTTCTTCTTCTTCTTCTTCTTCTTCTTCTTCTTCTTCTTCTTCTTCTTCTTCTTCTTCTTCTTCTTCTTCTTCTTCTTCATACATGGGCTTCTGAGCAGATGTGACAAAATGTCAGGTAGATTTAAAAAGAAAATATCTTTGTAGATCTGCAAGTCTTCATGTTTTTTATTCTAAAATCAGGAGGAGAGGCTCTTCTCTGTAACTTTGAACTGATGGTGACAAGAGAAGGGGCCTCCGCAGTGATTGTGCCAAGCTTGCTCCGTGAAGCTTTGACGGCCCCCACCCTGATTTTTCTCCTGGCAGACTTTTGCCTTGCTAAGTACCCGTCTTTCCCCCCCCTTCCCTAACTTAGTGGTTGCATTTTATCTGCAGTCCCAGCTTCTCTTGTGTGTTTTTTTATTGTACTTTTTAAATCCACTGTATTGTTTCATAGTGATAGTGTGGTTTTTAATTTGTTGTATGCTGACCTGAGTGGTACACAAAAGGCCAGGAAAGATATTTCTTCACGAATAATAACAATAAAAAATCAACATACTTTGTTTATGGGTGTCTAGATTTCAGCTTATTGTCCTGAAAGCAGAGGTGCCAACAGGATTTTCTGTGAACATTACACTACACGTGGAATGAGTCATCTGCCTTACTGGCAAAAGAGGTCACAGATTTGCACAAAATTTACATATACACTATATCCTATGAGGTGTTGTGTCCTTTTATAGGTGTGTGGGATGAGCCCCCCAATAATACGGCAAGGACCACATGCAAGTCATCAGATGTCTGACAGATGGAGGCCTGATTTAACTACGGTTTAATATAACAAACTGCTTGCTAGTGTGCGCTGCTCAAAATTCCCTACTTTGCTGCTTCACTGCTTCATTGCTGCTGGCCATGCCATGAACAACAAGCTGCAAGCCTTGGCTCACAGTTTCTCTCCAAACAAACCACACAGAGTACCCAGGGTTTGATGCTTGCAGTTTGGTTTGGGGTTCAGGTGACACAAGGCCCGTGGTTTCTTCCTTCCTTCCAGCATGGCAAAGCGAGATGTGGGAGAAGAGCAAAGAGGGCTTTTTTTTTGGAGGGGGGGGGATATTTTAAAATGGATTGTAATGTAAAAACAAACAAAAAACAAAGTACAATCACAACACGCACAAACAAAATGGGGGATATGGAGACAAAACATCAGAATCACATCTAATTATAATCTGGGGATAAATGGCATGGAGTGAGATTTTTTTGAACAGCATGCACCAACATGATGCTCATTCATTTTAAACCATAGTTAAACATAAACTGTCATTTAACATGACATGCAAACAGAGCCGGAATGTCAACAGGTAAAGCTTTTCCTGTAGCTGAATTTCCGTACTAGAAAAGGTTTAATTTGTTGAATTTCTGCCTACCACGCAGTTGTTAAAAGTAGAAGAGCCTTGTTTAACTTGATAAACTGTATGATCCGGTAAACTGTAATTAATCTAAAACAGAAGCAGAAGTTTCTGATCTTCAGCTGCTGGCAGGGAGGAGAGCATGGACTGTGTGAACCCAAGGCTCTCAGAGGCTCATTCTTATGCTAAACCTCAGTTTAGTGTTATGTCCAAATGTTGTCAGTATATTATTTCATCCTTTGATTCACTTTTTTAAAAAATCAGCATTTCCCCTCGATTTTTCTGTGATAAATCATACACACATATCAACCAATTAATAATAGATTAAACAAATTGCTGTAAAAAAACCCCAGCATCCTAAAAAAATCAGCAGATAAGGGTATTTAATAATTTAGGTGCCACCACTGAAAAGGTCCTCCCTCTTGTCACCAAGAGGCCTCAGAAGCTCAGTAGAGATTCATGTGGGAGAACCTGATTCACGAGTTACTCTGGTCCCAGTATAGACTATTCTGCATACTGTCCCCATAAGGCCTTACCAAGTTATGCATCTAAAATGTGCTTATTTTTTTATTTTAGAAGCTGAGCATTTGGGCTTTGAATATGTGCAGAGTAATTATTGCCACAATGATCAGAATTTGTTTTTGTTTCTACCAGGAACAAACTGTGCTGTGAAACAAATGGTCATTATGACAAAGTTTCGGTGGAAACTGAGATGAATGCTGTTGGCAACGTATCCATGACACTTGTTTGAATTTCTTTTTCAGTCAGAGTATTAAGGAAATTATCAAAACTGCAGTTGGCAGTTCTTTTAACGGTTAATGATGGTATTGGTGCTTCCCTCTCTCTTCCGCTTTAGAAAAATATTTTCTAAGAAAATATCCTGCAGTCATTAAAACATGCTTGCCTTAGTCCACTTTGTTGAGTCCAAAGTGGATGCCAATCCATTTTTGTTTTTCCAGTGGTGTTGTCCTTAGAATGACAGAGCCTGGGAGTTAGAATTGGTGGCCTACAAGACTTCCAATTCTATGATTCTATGATGTGATGTTATACTAATATGTAACGATACAGTTCAGTGGAGGCTGGTTCCATTGAGGTGGCTATGTATGATGCTGAGTTTTACAGCACTTGGCTTCTACTTGACCCTAATTTTATGAATTTCCCATTCAGTTTTTTTATGTTTAGCCTATTTGTGCTGGTTAAACTTAAACTGTGGATTCTGGTGCCTGTTGGCAGAAGGCAGGGAGACCGATAGTAGATGAAGCTAGGGACAGGTCACATTCACACATTCATGACTCTCCCCCCAAGAATTCTGGGAGATGTATTTTGTTAAGGGTGCTGGAAATTGTAGCTCCGCGAGGGCTAAATTACAGTGTCATGGATTCTTTGGCAGAAGGCATGACTATCAAAATTGTGTAAATGTGCTTTAAATATATGAGCTCTATGTGACCCCCATGACAGGCATGGCCAGAGTCTATGACAGGCAGAATTATCTAATTCTTGTTCTGTTCATATCCTCCTGCCTGCTGACTTCTACAAGGGACAAATTAAGAAACTAGAACTCAGCAGGCGGAAGCGGTCCATTTCAATACGGTATATATGAGAGGCATCAAGATGCAAGGGAATAACAAAATGGGAAAGGAGACATTTTTTTAAAAAAAGGTTGACATACTTATTTAATGGTATGGCATAAACCTCTTGCCCAGCTTTCCTTTATGTGTCATTGCCACCATGAGATTATAACAATTCTCTTGCAGCATCTCTGGGGATTGCTCTTACAGATATATTTTATGGTTTTTATAGTTTATTTATTCTATTATCTAAAATTTCCTTCTCTGCTTCTCCAGCACCTGTTTTCTTTCCATTTCCTTGACTTCCCCTAGCCTCTTTAGCCTGCAACTTTGTGCATCCCTCTCTGCTCCTGCCTATAATAATTCCATTTCCTCAAGCTCACTACGTGAGAGTCTACTTGTTCCAAATGCATCCTGGGTTATAAGGGTCTTAAATAAACCTCTACCAAATAGAATATTCATGTTTTACTTGATCACAAGAAACTCAAGTCAGTCAGTTTAGGGGAACCTTTAACTAGCGGTGCTTAAGATACAAGGCAAGGATGTGTAACAGTGGTCAAGACAATGTCCTTGACATTATTAGTATATGGTCAGTATATATGGTCAAGATACCAACAAATAAATTGAATATTGCTGTTTACAGTCTCTCAGAGGTGATTCCTATTGAAATCAATGGGACTCTCACTCTCAGATAAGTATGCACAGAATTGCAGCCTTAATAAGCTGATTTTTATGATGCTCCGGGTCTCTGAATGTAAACCTTCCCATTGAAATGAATGGGTAGCTCAGTCTTAGGAGCAGTTCCCCACTCTTGATCTCTTGAGAGAGTTGTGCACCATATTAGTGACCATCCTCTATTTGATGCCGTCGTTTCATGGGAGCTGCTCCATTTTAAAGAATGAGAGTTGATGGAATAGAGTGACATACCCTGAGTTGAGGGTTTGCTTCTTTAAATGCCTTGCGTCTGTTTAGTTTGGTGCTTTAGAAGGAAGGGAACAACCAGATTGTTTAGAAAGCTTCCCTTCTGGTACGAGTGGGAGAGGAACATACAGTGGAGGCCATCTGCAGAAGGAAGCTTTTGTTGAGTGCAGAGGCTGGTGCCAGGGATGGATAGATTTTGTAACACAGTCTAAGGCAAGCATCCCCAAACTTCAGCCCTCCAGATGTTTTGGACTACAATTCCCATCACCCCTGACCACTGGTCCTGTTAGCTAGGGATCATGGGAGTTGTAGGCCAAAACATATGGAGGGCCCAGTTTGCTTATGCCTGGAGTAAGCTATATGCCTGGTCTAAGGGGGATGCCTGGTCTAAGGGTATATTTTCCCCCTGCCGTCTTTTAAAATCCAATGGATAGTGATGATCAGGGAGATTTGCGGCTTATTTTAAATTTCCTGTTTAAGAATAAGGTGGCCATGACTGCTCAGCAAAATAGTTCAACTCTACAATTCTATATTTTTTTTTAGACTTACAGCACATTTGCAACTTTTGTGAGCATCACCCACCCACTGCAACCCATTATATAGGCTACAATAGGAGACATCTTTCAAAACTAATTTCAATGGCCGAAGGGGACCTCTCTGGCACTCAGATGCCACATTGGCACCCCTTAATATAATTAATCTCAAGTTTCCTGCTTTGGGGCCCTTTTAAAGATGGAAGCGAACAGAATACCGACAAGCATGAATTATGCTTGCTTTTGCTTTCCTTCGGTTGGCAATAAGAATATGCCTCAAATTCCTACATGCATCTTGGCCCCTTTCCTATACCCAAGCCAAAATCTAGTTCTCTTGGGGATAAGTATTAAAAAATAATCACATGAATGACTACTTGTTTGCGATGCTAGTTCCTGCTGTCAGTGAATCAATGGGTCAAATGTTCCAGGCATCTTAGCAGTGCAAATTGCTTTAGCTTGGCTCAAAATCTGCAGCGTCAAAATCCCCATGTTTGGATGGCATCTTTTATTGTCTTGAGCTGCCAGATGGCAAAGTTGCCCACCTATTACTTTCTCACATACATCAATGCCATTGGCAAGCTCCACGATGCTGATCCTTCTGCCAGGAAAAATGATTGTCTGTCAACAGCAGATACTGTTCAGGGATCAGAGAGGGGTTGGAGGTAAGGATAGGGCTTAGGTAAGGATAGGGCTCCCATCCAGGACGGGGTGGGAGGCAGTTGAGAAGGGGACATTTTTATTTTGAAAAGTGTTTCCTCCTTTTGGAAATGCACAAAAGTTGAAGTTGCTGGAAAATACCAGGGCTTCTAGAGTTTCTTATACCAGTGAAGATTATAACATAAAGCTCTTTAAGGAGAGGGATTTATATAATTGCCATTCTTAAATTCTTTTGTATTCATTATTATTATTATTATTTTAAAAATATATTTGTATACTATTTTTTCAGCCATAATGGTTTTTGAAGCAGTTCACAATAATAAAACTAGATCTGTAGGCAGATGATATTGATGTCTTTTTAAAAGTGCTCTGCCTTTCGGAATGCCAGGAATTGTCAGAAGCAACCAACAAACCTGGTCTGATGTCCACCTGTCATGGCTCCTGGCTGTGTTCCCCTTAAAGGGGCAGCTGCAAATGGAAGATGTGGGAGGGGAAGATGTCCCCTCCCCTCAGGTGCATTAGGTGTTTCTGCTGCTGTTATTGCTCTGCATATTTCTGGAGCAGGGGTTCCCAACAAAATTTTCTCGAGGACCCCTCATCGAGCCGCTATTGTGACAAGGACCCCCATTAATTCCTAATCCTAAATCAAATTCCTAATTCCTAATCAAATTTTTCCAGTAAGCTTAACACTGATCTTGGAAGGGTTAGGTTCAAGGGACGCCGACGATTTAGGTTCAATGGACACTGACAAGATCGGTTCGAGAGTCACTGACTTACTTGCTTGAACATCAAATGCATTATCTTCCTCTTCATCTGTAGGCCTTTGTCGTTTTAACGAACCACTTTTTAACCAACGGTCCATTTTTAACTACGCGAACTGTAGCTTCCGCGAAAAACAACGCTTTGTTTACAAACACTACTGTTTTGCAAAGAGGCAGCGCACGCCAGGGAGGAGGGAGGGGAATGGAGAAGACAGGGTACCTGCGCAGTAGCGCACAAATGAAGCCGACGCGCACAAAGCATCTTGGGGAGGTGAGCATTAGTAGAATGCGCACGCTGCCTCTTTGCAAAACAGTAGTGTTTGTAAAGCGCCACCTAACGGCATACAGCAGAACTACTGCCTCTATCTAATTCTAGTTTTGCGCTAGACTCTGCTCATGCAGGAAGCGGCCAAAACAAAAAATCTGTTATCATACGAAATATATTTAATATATTTTTTATTCTAATAGCATCTTGCGGACCCCTCTGGCATAGCTCGCGGACCCCTGGGGGTCCGCGGACCACCTGTTGGGAACCACTGTTCTGGAGAATAAATTATCAAATTAATATAATGACAGAACTCTCCCTACTTTGATGTGTATTAGCATTAGATTCCTGGTCTAATTAGACACCATGTGCATTTAGAATATTTTACTTTGGTGAGGTTGATGAGGAATTCAGCTTGTATCTATTTGAAAATTATTGATTGCTTTCTGGACTGAATATTAAATGCAAGTTGCTCCGATACTGATTAGAATGCATTCGACGTGTCCTGTGCCACATTATATAGTCAAAAAAACAGATACAAATCTCTGTCAGAAGGAAATTGCAGTCTGAGTAAATGGTTTTTGAATAATTACAGTAAATGGGTATTAATTGCAGAAAATCTTATTTGGTAGGAATAAATTTTAATCTTATAGATTAATCTGTATGACTAGAGTTTACAGTTGGTCCCATTCCAATTATGAGAAGATGTTAAAGGTGGTCTCTAATCCCTTTGCTATAAAAATCTCAATCTGTTTCCTTACTACCAAAACTACTTTCTCCTACTCGCCAAGATTCAGTTTCTGTTCAAATTCATTGTGTCTCCATCCTAATAACATAGAACACAGTCACTTGCTTTTGTACTGAAGGACGGTACTGGAGGCCAGTGGTGGTATCTTGTGAACTGCCCTGAGACCTGCGGGCATAGGGCGGTATACAAATTTAATAAATAATAAATTATTATTAATAATAATAATATTCCCTAATTCCATTCACAGTGGGCTCATGGGGCCCTTTCCCTCCCCATGTGTTATCGGATCTGCTAGTTATCTATGCCAGTTAGTTTATCTTCACTGCGTCTTCTGGGCACCTGGCTACTGTGACCTTGTTGTTGGCATCCATCTGGCTCGAGACAGCGGAGTGCACCTCCAAGGGTGAAGTAAAATGCTGCATTGCAGCACCAAAGTGACCTCCCCAGGCTCAGGCCTAGGCAGTGTGTATGGAGATCATGGGCTGTGCAGATGTAAAGGAGGTGTCTCCCCTTCGCATTAACACCCCGGCACAGCCAGCTTGATATTTACAGCCTTTATTACATATGTACAAGAAACAGCAACAGTTCAGGATTATGCGTCTGAACCTGTTGAGTCAGATTCAGGGAGTGGCTTCCTTCGATTCCCGCGCCAACAAAGTAGGCAGGGGAATCGCGTGAGACGCCTTTGACCCTTACGTTTCATTTCCCTCCTTGTCTGTGCTGATTTGAAAGTCCCCTCCCTTCCAGAGTCTGAGCTCCGTTCCTGGACCTCTGGGCGGTGGAAGGGCTCTGCATACTTGTTGTTCCAAAACATTACAAAAAAATTCCCATTTTCCTCAAGTCTGTTTATATGTATTCTTCTGCAATAAGTTAGCTTGATCATAGTTACCATGGACCATATGATGGTTATTCCATTTTAATCCTGGGATTGTGCTGAATCAGAATGGCTAGACATCTCCAAATCTGGTCAGGGAAGGTGAGTACACTTGCCTTCTGGTAAGAAGCAGGACATCCAGAAACACACAGCTCTATATGCTGGATTTGCATTTCCATTGCAGTTTTTTTAGTAGATGAGAAACAGCAAGAGTCCTTTTTGACTAGCAGGAGATACGTATATACTTGAGTATAAGCCGACCCTAATTTTACCTAAAAAAAAGACCAACCCTGGGAAAACTTATTGACTCAAGTATAAGCCGAGGGTGGGAAATGCAGCAGCTACTGGTAAATTTCAAAAATAAAAACATATACTGTCCTATGCCTTTCCCAGCTGTCAGCGGCGGGGGGCGGGGGGAGGGAGTAGCGGCGAGGAAGGGAACCTTCCCCACCGCCTTGCACAGAACAGGCATAAGACGGGGATTCGGAGAGTTGTAGCGCAGCGCTTCTCTGAACCCCCGGTCCTGTGCCTTTCTCCGCCACCGCCCGCCTCACTCAAGTATAAGCCGAGGGCAGCTTTCTCAGCACATTTTTTGTGCTGAAAAAGTAGGCATGAGCTTCTTCAGATATCTGAAGAAGTGTGCATACACACGAAAGCTCACAAACTTAGTTGGTCTCTAAGGTGCTGCTGGAAGGAATTTTTTTTTTAAAAAATTGTTTTGTTTCGACTACGTCAGACCAACACGGCTACCTACCTGTAACTGAAAAAGTAGGCTTATACTTGAGTATATACAGTACTTCCACTGCTTCTTACCTTTCCCCTATTACAGTACACACAAATGAGAAATTGCCCAACCTCTTGGTGGGTGGGTTTGGGTGGTGGGAATTGGTGCTGACCAGAAACAATTACTGGCTAGTCAGCGAAGCCAACATTTATGGACCCCTAATAATAACAAATTTGAGGTATTAAAAATATGTGACTGATTATGGGCAGTGGCATTCCTAGTCCAGCTGGTACCAGGTGCGGCGCCTGTGCGGCACCCTGTACAAAGTGCGCACGTGCGGGATGTCATACATGCGCAGTCTGCATGGGGTGCCGCTGGCGCGCAGTGGCCCGTAACGGGGTGCCACTCGCGCGGCATCCTTTACGGACTGCATAGGGCGAGGGGCGGGCCAGGGAGGGGTGCGCCGAGTGACACCCCCCCAGGGTGGCACCTGGGGTGGACCACCCCCATTGCCCCCCTTGCTACACCCCTGATTATGGGATGCAATGATGACTTACGTGCACCAACATTCAGAAAGTCTTGAGCAAAAAAGGATCAGTGGGCTGCAATAACTTAAAAGTATCTGTGACCTGCTTTTCCAGAATTGCTGTTCTTTCACACTCTCTGAACTGAAATGGGAAGCAGAGAGTGAAAAGCACCTGTAAAAGTCAATCTGTAACATTTTCTTCATTACTGGCAAGGGAATTCAGAGCACACTGACTCTGCCTTTAAGAAAACGCTCTACATCGCTCCAGGAAATTTTGACAGTGTCACAAATAATTTATAAACCTAGTTTCTGTACATACGTTCCAGTACTGAAAATGACTTGTGCCATCTTACAGTGAAGGCTGGGGATTTATAATTAAAGCAAAAACAAAAGCAAAACCCTGAGCTTTCAGTCCTGTCAAATGCCATTATTAACGTTAAAATCTGCATTGTCTCATGCATTGGACAATGGATGTTTCTGTTGCGAGATGATACAGATGAAAGTCTCCTGACCTGAAGGCAGAGGAAGAATTAAATAATCCTTCAGCTCTGCTTTTATTATTTTCCCATGTGCAGGATATATCCTATCTTTTTGTGCCAGTGATGCAGATAGGAAGCTTGCTGGGTTTTAAATATATATATCGCTCTTAGTCCAGTGGAGATACTAGCAGCTCTTCACACCAGCTGGTAGAGTCAGTAGGAGCAGGATGGCACCGCTGGTGGCCTCATGCCAACAGCATGACCTAAACATAGCCTTTCTGCTGGTAAAGAGCAGTGGAGTCTGCTACTATACTTACACAGCTTCCTCCTGTGGCACAGTTGTGTGATGGAAGAACAGTTATTAGGTGGCAGGCAGCAGTGGAACACAGGGATGTGAGGAGCTTGAGAAAGGATTGGGTCCCCTCTTGAATGGCATTCTGTGTTTATGGGCTTATAGGAGCTACTGCAGAAGCTGAATCAGAGAAGAGCCTAGGAGTGCATTTCCCTAGCATGTGCCGAATACCTACAATGGCATGCATGCGTATATAGAAGCAAACTATTGCTTGTGCTTCTATAACTGCTATCGATGGACAGGAAATTAGAATTATGATTGCTTTCCCTTAAAGTGTTACCTGGACATTTTGAAAACTTGCATGGGGACCATGCAGTAATAATAACGCATTTTAAATCATATTTATGCAACAGAAAACTGAAGGATGTGCTCATATATCCGGCTTTCTGCAGTCAATGGAACTCTACGGTGCTTGATTTTGGCTGATGTATCGCATCATTTCAAATACCACAGATTAGATCTTTTGCTCTCTCCTTGGTATTTATATAATCCCTTTCCTAACTGCTGAAAAAGCATGACATATCTCAGGATTTCTTACAACAACCATCTATAGTTATTCCCATATTACAACTGATTGCATTTTGACTGTGCAGTGATAAAGGTGCAAAATACCCCCAAGTTAAAATCCAAATCAAAACACAAGCATCTCGACCACCTGCAGGTTTTTAAAAAGGTGCATGCATATATATTCTATATATATTCTATATATATTCCATAGTGACCCTTTAATAAAGAATGTTCAGTCTTTGTTCACTTATACAAGAACCCTGAGAGGTAGACTGCTGTCATTCCTGTTTTATGGATAAAGATCAGGAAACTGGTTTACAACAGCATGCATCCTGAATGGAGGAATTTCAATAGAAAGCAAAAAAATTGATAGCACTTTATCAACTGGACAACGCACACATTTATTGTGTGAGAAGAAAGCTTACTACTGGGAACTTTATTTATTCTTTATTAAATTTATATACTGCCCTCGACAGTGGCATCCGGTCTGTGGACTAGGGGGGCTAGTCTAGTCCCCTAAATGTTCCCACGGTGCCTCCTTACCAAAGCCCAGTAAGTTTATGTCCGGCTTTTTTTGACCAACCTGGCATTCAACTGCAGCACCTGCGGGAAAGAATCAAAGAACTGTAAAACTAAGAATAAGTCTTTTATTATAATCCCATGTTCACATAACTGGCAGAAAGCTGCACTGAGCTCATGGGACTAAGTTAATGTGCACAGGATTTCTGTGTTCGCGTGCTTTTTTTTTATCTTAATATATCAGAAATTGAAGCAAAAGTTTGCTAGCTTAATTGCTAATGCTTAACAATAGGGGCACAAGACTGTACGAACCTAAATGCATTTACATTCTGCTGACTTGTACTGGGATTGCACCATCTGTATCACCGAAGAATCCCACCATATGTTTCAATTGGTCTTACTGCTCAGTTTGTCCTTATTTGTAGAGCATGCATTTGTTGCCATCTTCAGGCCAAATGAGAGGCTTGCATCCATTCTTTATTCCATGTACTGTATCCGTTATTCAGCCCTCAACAATTAGGTACCGACAGTGAATCTGACTGAGAAAAACTGCAGTGTTATATGGTGGTGTGGAGTTCAGCCTCTGCTTCATGGATTTTTCAAAATCTGAGGTGCTGTCTTTCTAACGATCGGCCCTCTCTAGTCATCTAGTCTGTTTTATTATCTCAGGATGAAGCAGCCTTTCCAGATGGTCATTTTCTCTGTTGGAGTGTCGTAAAAGGTGTTGTGATCAGAGCTTTAGCGCCTGCCTTTCTAAATGAGTAAGTAAGTGCAGTGGAACCTCAGTTTATGAACACCTCAGTTTACGAATTTTTGGTTTACGAATGCCGTGGACCCATCTGGAACGGATTAATCCATTTTCCATTACTTTCAATGGGAAAGTTCGCTTCAGTTTATGAACGCTTCAGTTTATGAACAAACTTCTGGAACCAATTGTGTTCATAAACCTAGGTACCACTGTAAGTAAAAAAGTAAAAAAAGCCTTCTTTTTCCATCTCTGACAGAGCATTAGTGACAGATACCCTTTTCACAGGATTTGAGCAAAAACCTGTTATACATTGCAGATACTTAAGTTCTTTTGCTGCAGCTGCCGACTGGCTGTTTTGTTTCTGTATACCAGTTGTAGTTTTTAAAGCTGGGATATCTGTTCTCACTCTTCTCCAGCCTGCTTGTCTACAGGTGATCCTGTCACTAAAAACTTTTCAGCAACCATCCTAAGCATGATGATTAAAAGTGATCTCACTGGGAATTATTTCCAAGTAAATGTGATTAGGAAGGACTGGGTTTTTAAGATTCTGTTTTTGTGTTATATTTCCCATTCTGGAGATTGTGTCAAGAATGAACTTACGGTTACAATACGGCTTTTATTTTTGTGATTGTGCCCCAAACTATTACTTTGTAAGGAAAAAAAGGAGACAGAAAGAATCCCTGGACAATTAAGTGCAGTCAGAGGCGACTATGGGGTGTGGCGCTCATCTTGCTTTCAGGCCAAGGGAGCCGACGTTTGTCCACAGACAGATTTCTGGGTCATGTGGCCAGCATGACTAAACTGCTACCGGTGCACAGAGGACCCTGACAAGTGTCAGAGTGCATGGAAACGCCGTTTACCTTCCTGCCGCAATGACACTTATTTATCTACTTGCATTGGCATGCTTTCGAACTGTAGGTTGGAAGAAGCTGGGACAGAGCAACGGGAGCTCACCCTGCCGTGCAGATTCAAACCACCAATCTTCCGATCGTCAAGCCCAAGAGACTCAGTGGTTTAGACCACAGTGCTATCCACGTCCCTTATTACTTTGAAAAGAAGAACCCACATAGCTGGTTAAATATTTGACCAGGGAAGAGGAGCATTATGAGAAGCAGGAAATACAGTGCTGTGCTAGGCACCATGTTCTTTATTATCGGAGTTGTGGTCACAAACATCTGGAGGGTCCAATGTGGGCTATCCCTGTTCTAACATATCACACCAGGATGGTGGCCTGATTCTGCAGCATGAAGTGCAATATTACAGGTCGATGCAGTTTAAAAGCAGTGGTTCCTCACATCATTATATGACTGTCAGGTACTTGTTAATTAGCAACTGCTAATATAGCTGAATATTGTTATGCAGTTCCCCACTCTTAATTGTTAGGCTAAGCCAGGCATCCCCAAACTTCGGTCCTCCAGATGTTTTGGACTACAATTCCCAACATCCCTGACCACTGCTCCTGTTAGCTAGGGATCATGGGAGTTGTAGGCCAAAACATCTGGAGGGCCGCAGTTTGGGGATGCCTGGGCTAAGCAGACCATATACTTTGGTTTTCTACCTCCCTCCCTCCCCCATTACAGTAAGATGCCTATATGTGGCCAAAGTCCTTTAGAACAGTAGAATTGGTTTCCATTTTGTATACAGTACTATGTATACCACACATGCTATTACTAACACATTTCCAGTTTTTTTAGCCCCCCTTAACTTCCCCCTTAACCCATTGCTCGGTCCCAGCTCCTGCAAACCTAGCAGTTCGAAAGCACGTCAAAGTGCAAGTAGAAAAATAGGTACCGCTCCAAGCAGGAAGGTAAATGGCATTTCTGTGTGCTGCTCTGGTTCACCAGAAGCGGCTTTGTCATGCTGGCTACATGACCTGGAAGCTGTATGCCGGCTCCCTCGGCCAATAACGCGAGATGAGCGCCACAACCCCAGAGTCGGTCATGACTGGACCTAATGGTCAGGGGTCCCTTTACCTTTACCTTTAACTTCCATTGCGGAAAATTATTTTTATTTAGAGGCTACATGAGTGTAGAATTTCTGAGGTCCATCCCTGCAGAATCAATAACAAAAAAATGAAAAATCCATACAGCTATTCCCTATCATTCAGTAGTACACTGAATATCGGGTAGCACTCCTGTTTCTTGATGGCTGCAGAGGAATTTTTGGCAAGCACAAGTTGGCCTACTCTGTAAGAAAATGTTGAGAGAAACTGAAACAACAACAGAAATCTCCCTTCTAAGGATCTGTTAAACACATAGGAGCCCTGTTGTGTCTGAAAAATCTTAGTTTCTGAACAGATAGCATATTCTGCGTCCCATGACAACATAGGGAAGACTGCAATGCAATGCAATGCATTGACAATGCCGCCATTCTCTGTTAACTGTAGAGTAAATGAATGATGGCAATTCCGGAAAATAGCCGCTGCAGAAGCCTCTTTAGTCAGACAGGAAAGAACACATTATTAACAACAAAAAAGTGACCCTTGTCACCAGGTTCATGGAGAGAGAGCTCAGGGCCATCCATAGCTGCCAAGTTATCCCTTTTTTAAAGGGAAATTCCATTATGCTGAATAGGCTTCCTCGCGAGAAAAGGGAAAACTTGGCAGCTATGGGGCCATCTTAAGCGTATCTGGCACCCTGGCACCGTGGTGTGAAGATCCCTCCGGCGCCCCCTGGCGGCCCGGTGCCCTGGCGCATTGCGCCACCCAGCCTTGCCTTAGAGCCGGCCCTGAGAGAGCTCCTCCTTCACAGTAGCAGACCTGTGTAGCTGGCCGGAGGGCACTGCTGTTGCTTCTGATTTTCCCTGTTCCCTGAGAATGGTATAAATACATGAAATTCTGTTTATTTCATATGAAAGTATTTTCTGACTTGGATCCAAAGGTGTGTTGTGTGAATGGGCAAGGCAACTCTGCCAAATCCTGCCAGTTTTTTTGATCCCACCGCATGAGCAGAGTTCTACACATGCTTCTCTGAATCCAAGCAGGGTTTGTTTTTTGTTTTTTAAAGTAACTAGTTCGATTCAAATTACTATGTAAATAATAGGAATAATCCCAAGGAGTGTGGTTTTTTTTTGCTTTTTATCAGGCAAGGAAAAGCTAGGGAGAATGTAATGTAAATTCATGTCCTTTAATGTTCATTAGTAAACCTATCCTGGGGGGTTATGCCCACCCCCACATCACCCCTGCTTGCCACTTAAAGGGGTTTGAATGCATCTTAGCTTTCTTAATGTTCTGTTCAAGGTCTAACTGCTGCTGGGATAATAAATAAATAAATGCCGGGGATTCCGTTCAGGGACTTCGGAATAGTTGCTTGCAGTGAACTCTGCAGCTCAGATCCAGAGCTTTTTGTAGACAAGACACAGTTGGGAATCCAAACTCAAATGGGAATGCTGAGGCTTGCTTTCTGTTATTTTGAAGACACATGAGGGAATTGTGAGAACTTGGGGCTTTTTGGAATACAAACAGAATGGCTCTTTGGAGAAAGGATATTGGTATATTCAGTATGCACAACCAGAGAATTAGCGAAGCAGTGAAGAGACAGAATGTGAGTAACTCTGTTTTTGAAGGAACAGCTTCAATTTTGTTTTATTTAGTAAAATGGTCGGGTAAACAGTTTAGGATCTTTGATCTTAACTTTTCTAATTAGTACATTATGTGTTTTTATTTAATTTATTTAAATTATATCTATCTCTAGAATGTTTATATTCCAGCATAGAACTTCCAATCTATCTGTGTGTCTGCCTACAGATGTAGATATACTGCTTCATCGGACCTGTTTACAAACCAAATTACCTTCTGCTTTCATGTCACATATTTAGGACTATGTAGTACGTAGAGGTGCAAACCAGTCCTTGAACACATTTGGAAGTAAGTAGAATTGGAGTGGAATTTACTCCTGAGTAGGTGTGATTACAACTGCAGCCTTGGGGCTAGGGAATTGTCCCATAGGGTAAAATAACTGTTTAATTCTATGTGTGTCGACCCAGAAGTAAGTTTCACTGCATTCAGCTTATTCTCAGGAAAGGGTATGTAGAATTTCACACTAAATGGTGTTAGAGTATGAAAATATGCATATTAACATGAGTTTGTTCCACTGAACTCCATTGGACATACATCTGAGTATACATAAATAAATCTGTTTATTTCATTGCATCACAATATCTGAAAATGATTGAAGTCTACAGTAGGTAATATTTTAAGTCAGATAATTCATAGAAACCCAACTAACTCCTATTATCTGTACTATTTTTTTCACTTCCTCTTTACATTTTGTAGAAGAAAAAGTAAAAAAATTCTTTTACTGATACTTGCTGTAACTCATTTTTAAGTCCCTCTATCCCACCCTCCTCACACAAGTTGAATTGCCTGAGATGGAGAATAATTGAATGCTACTACAGTTATCATAATTACTATTAGTTCAAGTGTTTCAGGCCATTCCAAACCTATGAAGTAATAAGAGTGTGCCTCGTCATATGAAAAACTGGCAGCATTTTCAAGCTGTGCCACTTTTTATATGTGAGAAGTGCAGAGAGAAAACACAAAAGCAACGGTAGCTCCACTCCAGTTGTACCGCTGCATACATCCTTTAATTTTTTTTCATAGTAGTGAAAGGCTACCACTATTACCTGCGAGAAAAAGTAAGGCACTGCCTTTGAAGACTACATTGCAAATCTGTCGTCTACATGTGATTTTTTTATGATGAAACCTTCACCAACAGGAAGTGCAAAGTGTCTCTCTGTGCAGATGCCCGCCCCCCCTTTTTGGAAATCCACTTCACGTAAAAATCATCCAAATTTTGCCTTTTGGAATTCAGCATTTTGAAAAGTGTATGAGCTTCCTCTCATGAGCACTGGGCCCATTTTTGAAGTTGTCAGCTTTGGTCCAGGTTTCTAGGTGTTGAATCTCTTGAGAGATCTGCTTTGAACAGGCATCCCCAAACTTTGGCCCTCCAGATGTTTTGGACTACAATCCCCACCTTCCCCGACCATTGGTCCCGTTAGCTAGGGATCATGTGAGTTGTAGGCCAAAACATCTGGAGGGCTGCAGATTGGGGATGCCTGGCCTTGAATCTAGTTTACTTACATGTGAATTCACACGCATGAGCGATATTTCACCTGATGCTGTCTGGCACTGCTTCTCTGCTGGCAGTGGTAGCAGGGCAGGACGGCATTTGCCATTTTGCCTCAAGCAGCGAAATGGGATGCAACGCCAATGCCCTTAACCATGGTTTCAGATTTGGACACAACGATAAACCATGGTTAATTGAAAACAGAAGCAAAAGTGTCCAATCTCCTTGTAGCTGTGCTTGAGCATAAGGCATATCATCTAAATCAGTGTTTCTCAACCTTTTTTGGGCCACGGCACACTTGTTCCGGGGAAAAAATCACGAGGCACACCACCATTAAAAAAGTTAAAAAAATTAACTCTTTGCCGCCCTATATTATAATTATGACTGTAAGAAACACTTGCCAAATATTGCTTTCCGGCGGGTCAAGCTCATTGCAGCCACGGGCAGGGCGGGAGAAAGCGAGGCAAAGATGGGGGTGTGGGATAAAAGGAAGGAGGGGAGAGGGGAGCGCTTAGTGTTGGGAGAATGGCAGCTGGGCTGGAAGAGCGGCGGCGGCGCCTGTGCGCGCTCCCTCCTCTCGCGCTCTAGCTCTCCGCTGCCGGGTTGGCGCCTCGCAGTTCGCGAGCCACTACCTGCGCGCTCGCCCCCGTGCGCCTGCCGCGACTTGGCCAACTTTTCTGCCCACCAGCTCTCGTCTGCGCTCCTCCTTCCCCCCGTCCCCTCTCCCCCCTCCCACTCTCGGCGGCGGATCCCTTTACCTTGGGAGAGGAGGGAGCCTGGGCGCTGTACGGCGGCGCTGCTCTCTCTCGGGGGGGGGGGTTTCAGCAGCTGTAAAGCGGCGTGAGAGAGAAGCGGGCGGCTTTCCCTCCGTCTCCCTCCCAAAATTTATTTGCAAAAAAAGGGGGGAGGGAGGCTCTGGCCGGCTTCCTGCAGCTAGAGCGAAAGGGGACCACGATGCTGCAAAATCGCCCTTCTCACGTCACGGCACACCAGCCAGCTTCTCGCGGCACACTACTTTGACTTCACCCCTTGGAACAGCGGTTGAGACACGCTGATCTAAATAATGGATAAGCATTAAAACCCAACCAGATCGGCATGTAAGGGACATGTCACAAATTCACTAGACTGTCCCTATTTTCATTGCTGAAATGTTGGAGTTGTAAATAAATATGACTGATGGTTAATCACTTGGTAGCGTAGAAGCAGTCTCCTCTGCCTCTGCACGAAAGCTAAATCAAGTACATTAGCTTCCATGTTTGAATTAAAGCTGACGTCCGCTTTCTTTGGAGTGCCTTTAGCTGCAATTTCACCCTTTTCTGAACTCAGAAAAGGTTTGCTTATTTCTGCCCATTATTTTTCAGTTGTTTCTTTCTTGGTTGGTGGGCCATATTTTGAGCTTTGGTGTATCGCTTTGTGTTAATCTAATAGACCAAAATGGCTGTAAACTACCTATATGTCACAGGATGCTGCCACATGGGCGGCTCCTAGAATTGCTCATTTGTTGCTGTTCCACCGTAAGCTGCGAGAGGAATTGCAGTTGACTTTCCACACTTTCATTTAAGGTGTGCATCTCACTATGTTCCAGCCCCACAGTGGGTGTGAGATAGTTGTGTGGTCAGTATTTCCCCCTTCTCTTTCCTCTATTCCTCATACTGTACCTGTAGTCACTTTAATTCTGAAGCTATTGCTTTAATTGTTCCCCCAAGCCATCTCACCAAAAGGATAAAGGAAAGCAGTGGTTGAAACTGACCAGCTTCATGCAAGTTTCACATCCTTCTTCCCTACACCTTTTATTAACTTGTTCTCCACGCACTCCCTTTTCACACAGAGAACCTTCTCTTAACATGTGAAGCATGTGCTTCACTTCATTGTTTCTTCTTTTCTCCACTCAGTACCATGTTTGCACTGTCTTTTAGGTGTGTGTGTGTGTGTACAAAAAAACAAACAAACTCAAAAACGTAAAGGCACCAACTGTTGTTGTTGTTTTAAAAAACGGTTGTTTGCAATAGTTCATTAAAGTGAAATTGCAGAAATTAAAATTTTAACCAGTTTTTAAAAGTGCTTGCAGCAGACATGGAGAACCTATGGCTTTTCGTATGTTGTTGGAATCCAGCTCCCATCATTCAGCGGTGGAGGAAGCCGCTTGGGCGCCTGGGGTGTCACAGCGAGGGGTGGGGCGTGCCACCCATAGGGGCAGGGCACACCACAGGGCCTCCGAGGAGTCTGCCTGCCTCCTCCCACTCAGCCACCCTACTGCTGGGGGGGGGGAGGCAGTGGGCGGATGTGGAGCCTATGCACGCCCAAGCCACTGCGTGTCTCCCAGGAGAGATATGGGGCTCAGGCATGCTGTAGGCCGTACGGTGAGTGCCGCCTGACATTTTGTCACCCCCTCAGTTGTGACACCTGGGGCGGACCGCACCTACTGCACCCCCTTGCTCCTGCCATCAGCACCAGCCACCACAGCCAGGGTGCAGAGATGATGGGATTTGTAATCCAGTATTTGGAGGGGTGCAGGTACCTGATCTTTGATCTAGGAAGATGTGTTTATTGAAGTAATTGGGTTTAAGCAGATAAACTCATTGACAAATGGGAAACGGGAATAGTTATTTAAAAATATGTTATATAGCATTTTGCTTATTCACATGGAAGGGGAATGGAAGGAACTTTGCCTTATCCAAAGCCATATTGGGAGCCTCCCTTGCTTGCTCTGGAGGCTGGAGACGGACAGTGTGATGATTGGTCCTGAGTTTTCTAGAGCTGTGGAAGGGGGGGAGAGCTGCTGGCTCACAGCAGCACTGGGTTGTGGCGGAGCCTGCAAAGTAGTGAGAGGCTCCCTGCTTTCCAAGCTTTTCCATGACAAAACAATAATATAAATCCTGATTTGCATTCCTTCTGCGTCTGGATAAAGGCTCTGCAAGTTTCTCCACACTCTTGCAATGTTACATCAGGTCGCCTCCCCCTGACCCCGTCCAAGCTGTAGGCAGTTCAGGGTGTGTCTCTTAATCTCTATTTCCCTTGTACACTGTTAAGGTTACTGTGCATTTTTTAAAAGATGAAACATAGCCTTTCCCCTCCAAACAGGTATGGTGATAGGGCTCAGCTCCTCACAAATCACTGCGTGAGTCAGAACCCCCTGAGCAGGATCAAAGAGGAGCACTAAGGACCATCCCCAACTGTGGAGAGGGCCATCCCCTGCTCTTCTGGATTTTTCGAGACATGATAAAAAAACAAAACAAAAACCGAAGAGTATTATTCAGTGTTATGTAGATGTCCTATAAAGAAGTGAGTGAATGATGGGTGGCAGTTCCACACTAAATGGAAGCAGTGGAAACAGACCACACTCAAACCTTCCTTCTTTTTTTGACTGCTTTCTTCATATACTTCATAGAAAGTGGGTTCTGAAGGGAGTAGAGATGTCCCTTGACGACTATACTGTAGATATAGATCAGGCATCCCCAAACTTCGGCCCTCCAGATGTTTTGGCCTACAACTCCCACGATCCCTAGCTAACAGGACCAGTGGTCAGGGGAGATGGGAATTGTAGTCCAAAACATCTGGAGGGCCGAAGTTTGGGGATGCCTGATATAGATGAACCAGGAGGGGGAGAGAGGTTGGATAGTCCCTGTTTGCTCTGCCTCCAGCCACCACATATTTGAAGTCCTGTGAATGCACAGGAGCTTACAGGTCCATATCCTGGTCTGTACTGTGAACACTATATTTCCTAGGCACCTTTCAAACCTTTTAATTGACACAGGTGTGTGAGCGTATGTCAGTGGGTGGGTGGAGCCTGTGTATATGTCAAGTTCCAGGTGCAATGAGAGGGGGTTAAGACAGTGACTTAACACACCCAGCAGCAAGAAAAGAATAGTTAAGAGCAGTGGTTCCCAGTTAACTAAGTACTGTGGGCCCCTATTTTTCAAAAGCCAAGCTATGGACCCCCTACGTTTTAAATTTTTGATATTTCTATGGTAGCTATTGTTAAGTGGATAGTGCCACGGACTCCCTAGGTGCATTATGCGGCCTCCCCTGGGCTCCACAGACCACTAATTGGGAACCACTGGTTAAGAGCATGTTGTATGAAAAAAAAAACACTATTGATGACTAAAAGGAAGTGAAATATAAATGGATGCTTTATAAAACATTGCTTAATGGTCAAAAATAACACATGGTAGAGCTCACCCACCAGAATGCAGGTGGGTGACAATATTGAAATTTCCCTGTACGCCAGAGAAAAGGCTAAGCTGGAATTATTTCTTTTGACTTTCTAGCTGTCTATGTGAGCAGAAAATATTGAGGAACACTCAGTCACTCAATCCCCCCCACCTGTATTTTGAGGTGGTATCGTCCCAAGAGGACGTACCATCTTGTAATTCTTTTTTGAGGACTGGAAACCTTATTGTATACAATTTATGAACCATGGTTTGGATCCAAAGATGTGTTTCTAGATGCAGATGTTTACTGTTCATGGAAGGGCTGTTCTGCATCTTGTACTAGAATGATGCATGAAAAGGTGAAATTAAATCCATATATGTCATTACCCTTGCACAATCTCTTACTTAACAAGAACTGCTAATACAAGTTGACCAGGGTTTGAACTTTTCAATAAACACTTGCCTGGACAATTGCAGGACAGTGCTAGAAGGTAATTTTTTGTTTCATTTGGTCATGTTTTTGGATCCAGACCAAGTTCTTCTTGTCCTACCTCTAAGAGTATAGTTTCGACTGCTTGAAATATGTGTATGTTTGTATGTGTGCAAATACTGTAAAATTGTGACTGTCTTGTATAAAGTGTTGTTTTCTTTTCTGTTCATTGTACTTTATGTTAAATTTAGTCTTTTCTGTTGAATCTCCTTTGCTTGCACCTAAACTTTATGTTGATTTTGCTTCATTTTTTTTCATTTCCCATGCTGTTCAGTTTTTGGATGCCAGGAGAACAAAGGTTTGTTCACTCTTTGCAGTCAATTTGTTTGGAAAGTGCAATATTGCTTAATGTGTGATCTTTTGTATGCTTGCTATAGATACAGTAATCTGACTTCCTAAACTAACTGTATCATAGTTTTCATTAGCAGTATCATTTAACAGTTTAATTCCTTTATTTTCATACCAAGTGATTAGCACTAATAACTTACACAATTGCACTGTACGAAGAAGAAGACTTTACGTCTAAGAAATCCCTGCAAACTGAATATTCAGGCTCAGCAGGTGCAGTGTTTGCTAGTGGAAGTGTCACTCTTTGATATTTACATCTTTAGTGCCTTTTTCCACTTCCTTGTTTTAGGATTAGTTCTTCACTATTACTGGTATCTGTAACTGGCACTGTCTTTGTGTGTTTGCATCCATCCTTTCATGATTTCTAACAGCAGTCAAGGAGCTCCATTGCAAAATAACACCATTTGCACACCGCTAGATTTTCACCACTAGTTGTTGTTGTTATTATTATTATTATTATTATTATTATTATTATTTATACCCCGCCCATCTGGCTGGGTTTCCCCAGCCACTCTGGGCGGCTTCCAACAGAAAAATAAAACACAACAATCTATTAAACATTAAAAGCCTCCCTGAACAGGGCTACCTTCAGATGTCTTCTAAAAGCCTGGTAGTTGTTTTCCTCTTTGACATCTGTTGGGAGGGTGTTCCACAGGGCAGGCGCCACCACCGAGAAGGCCCTCTGCCTAATTCCCTGCAACTTGGCTTCTCGTAAGGAGGGAACCTCTAGAAGGCCCTCGGTGCTGGACCTCAGTGTCCGGGCAGAATGATCATTAATGATTGTGGCATTGCATTTTTGTAGATCCGTTGAATAAATCCTCACTTGGATATTCCTTTTACCTTGCAGCACCTTCAGCTAACTATTCAGGCACTCCAAGATGAACTTCGGACCCAGAGAGACCTTAACCATCTCCTTCAACAAGAAAGTGGAAACCGTGGTGCTGAGCATTTCACCATTGAGCTTACGGAGGAGAACTTTCGGAGGCTCCAAGCTGAACACGACAGGCAGGCCAAAGAGCTGTTTCTCTTGAGGAAAACCTTGGAAGAAATGGAGCTGAGAATTGAAACCCAGAAACAGACCCTGAATGCCAGAGATGAATCCATCAAAAAGCTTTTGGAAATGTTGCAGAGCAAAGGGTTGCCGTCCAAAGGGATGGACGATGACAACGAACGGACACGAAGGATGGCTGAGGCTGAATCTCAGGTTAATCATTTAGAGGTGATTTTAGACCAGAAAGAGAAGGAGAACATCCATCTTAGAGAGGTAAGCAAAGCAAGTTCATTTCTAAGAGTACTCAGTTAAGCATTTTGGGTGTCATAATTGGAAATTAAAATGTGAAACAGCAGGTTGTTATCCCTCTTTGCTTGTCATTTCTTTCAGACAGTCCCACTTCACAAGCCCTCCTTGTTGCAGGGTGTAATAAATAGGTTGTCTTTCTTTGGCATTGATATTCAATTCTATAGAAGCCAAGTTACATCATTAAAACAAGTGCTGGTTAATAAAATTCTAACAATCCTAACACTTTTTAATGTCACCTAATGTAGTCGTTTTGTTGCTGGTTTATGGTTAATTGAGGTTGGAATGGTGGGGATCCTTTTTGTCCCTGTGTTGTAATTTTTTGGTCAAATGCCGCCTGTTGCCAGTGTGAAGATGCTGACTCCAATCCACTGAAGCACATGCAAAGCAGCTGGAGGCAGAGCTGCACCCAGAATCCTTTTTTAGAAAGCTCTGATTCTATAAGTCAGCTTGGTGCAATGTTAAAAGAAGCTTTTGACATGTTCAAGTCCATCAACCAGACTGGGATTGGAGAAGGGCATTTGTATCTAATGCTCATTTCCATTGCATGTGGTTCCTAACCCTAGTACTGAAGTCTGTGTGCTATGTTGGAAGTAGGGATGGAGGAGGGATCTGGTGAACCATGAACTGTTTCTGATCTGAACTCACCTAATGTGGTTTTAAAGGTTTTTAGAGCTGACTTTAACATTTTACCACTGCCTTTCTACAATACTTCATGGGAGCCAGGACACAATGGTTGTTAGTTGCCCCGGGACCAAAATGCTGGATACAAAATATTGCAAGCAAATATTAGTTTTGGAAAGTGTTCTAAATTTTATCCTAGTGGTTTTGGTGTAGGGCGATTTTCAATTATGTTTTACTCAGAGTAGACCCATTGAAATCTTTGCACCCAAATTAGATGTTTGTTCATTTCAGTGGGCCTCATCTGTGCAAACCATAGTTGAATGCCACCCATAGTCTCCTTTTAGAACTGTTAAAGTGAGCAGACAGAAGAATCAAAAACACTGGCGTCGTGAGTATTTGGATGATGCCAAAGAAATGTGTGCATTTGCATTTCATGATGTGTATGTTGCCCCAGAGAAGAAAGCAGATTGAATGACGAAGCACTCAATTTCTTGAATTTCCATTGCCTTTCATGTGAATAAATCACATTGCATATTCTTACCTCAGTTACACTCAAAATGAAGACATTACTATTTCCCACAATCTTAACATTTGGAAGGCTCCTCAGATGGTCATGGCTTGCTGGAGTAAGTTGCACCTACTGAAATATACTATTATCCATATGCTATTGTTGGAATAGCAGCTTTCCTTCCTACAAACATTGCATTGCAAGTCACTTTTAAACCAGATTTTTTTGGGGGGTGGGTGGGTTCTGTGGAAGTTTGGTGCTGGAAGTGGATGAGATGCTGTTAAAAAAGAAGAACCCTGCCTGTTCAACTATAGGCTCTTTTATGAGCATGAACAAAATGTCTAAATCGTGACCCTCATGAAGGATCCATATTCTGCACAGATCCAAAGATGTTCCCCCGCCACTGGTGATCAGTGGGAGAATCACTCTTGCCATTTCATTTCCTGGAATGTGTGCATGAATCGATAAAAGCCCCAAAATAAATAGCTCTACTGTCATAGCATACTGTCTCTCACACAACAATGATTTCATGACTAACATGACCCAGTAGTTTCAGTAGGATTTAGTAATGTCTCACTACAGTTAGATTCAGGTCCATTATTAATCGTGTCCTCCCTCAAAGAGGGAGTTGCAGTGTGACCTGGCAACCAAACCCTGTGTTGTGGGTGGGTACGATTGGATAGCCACAACACCCTATTGGTAGGTCCTTTGTTGCTGGGTTCAATCAGGCCAATGGGATGCTAGCCAAACTGATCAAGGGACTTACATTTGCCCATGCACGTGACTCAGAGCTTCCTCTTTCGGCCAGTGCATCGGAACACCTGCCCACCTCTCCCTATTTTTAGGGCTTGCGCGCTTGACCTTGCTATGCTTTCGTGTGTCGTCTGTCATTGGGGCAGGGGCATGGCAGGAATTTTCCCCACTTAGCTGATTGGCTGGTGCTACTTGGGTTTCTCCTGCCACGTAGCAAATAGTCACAACTTGTAAGGTTGAAGATAGGCTCTGGTTCAGGTGATAGGGATGGGGGAGCGCTCTCGCCATCCCTATATGAAGGGTATTCCGTTAAAGGAATCCAGGGACTCTATGGTTTGGTCAACCCTGTGAGGGGGTTGTGCCCGTGCCTGAGTCCAGGGGGACATCTGGGTGGTGGACATAGCATGTCCCCGGCTTTCTGCCATTCCAGGTGTTCACCCTTGGCTAAACTATGATAGAGCTCTGGGTCAGCGCTACCTGCAACGGTGCAGGGAGCTAGTCGAACCAGAGCCTATGGAACCACTCACTTGCTGTAATCAATAAAGTTGTGGCCTAAATTCTGCCAAAAACCAAGCCAAAATTTGAGTCTTGTCTGAATTTATTTAAGGGGGAGGTTTAAAGGTCTAAACACGCAATTCACAGAATGTGCACAGTCACTGGTATACAAATGTTGAAAAGAGAGCTGACTTGCCAGAGTGCTTGCAGGTGAACAAGACATAAGGGTAGAGGACTGTGATACAAAAAGTGCAGGGAATAAGAACAGCTAAAGAAAAAAAGCTCCCTGGGTGAGTTAAAAAAATATTAAAAAATGGATTTTTTTGTTGGTTACATTTCTCTCAACCTTCAGGGAGCTCAGAATGATTTCCTCATCTCACAACAACTCTGTGAGGTAGGTTGGACGGTTCGCTAAAGCCTTTCGCTAGCCCACCTAGTAAGCTTCATGGCTAAGTGGGGATCTCAGCCTCAACTTCCCACATCCAGGCCCAGCACTTGAAACGGTTTAAACACAAACCACAGGATTTTCCGATGACAAAACCTAGGATGACTGACTTCTCTCTCTAAAACACAGTTATCACATCTCTCTTCTAGGTTTTTGTTTTTTGTTTTTTTAATTGTCCATGAGTCTCAGAGAACCTTAGTGAATCTCACGATTTTTTTTTTTAATCATGTGGAAAACTAGCACAGATGTTTGGTATTACTCTTTCTTAAACATAGTGACCACACATGCTTTGCCCTAAGTACCATTAAGTATTTTTTATTATTGCTATTAAAATCTTGCCTTCGGCAAAGTCCCACTAAATCTCTAGTAAAGTCTGATGTTAAAATTCCACCAAGTACTTTATATATACATATGCTCTCACACACTGTCTCTGTATATACTTTTTTTTACATATTTAATACATTCTTACTAAAATCAGAATCTGATGTCACAGTTATATGCAATTTTTAATCCAGGCCTCATATGAAAAAGTAAAAGGAGGACAATGGTATGTGTTAGTATGTTCATGCATGCATTTGTGCATCTGTCTGTCTATCTAAATAAATAAAAATATTCTTAAAATTAAAGTTTGGAAAACTTTGCCTTCTGTTGTCCTTTGAAAATGGTCAGCTTAAATGATGAAGGTTGATAATAGAGCTTAAGCTGCTGGCGTAAATTATTTATTGCATGGTTTTTTAGAAGATATTAATGGAGCAAAGTTCCTTCTTCCACAGAACAGATGCTCTGCAGACAATTTGTGTTTACTGTAAATGCCTTTCACTGGAGCCAGTAGTAATTTACTAAGGAAATGTTTTATCGACACCAAGCATTGATTCCCCCACCCCTCTTGAGAAGTTAGTTATACAGATTAACAGCCACTCTAAGTCCAACCTCTTTATTAGGTTCATTAGTGTCTCTTTTCTTTTTATTTCTTTTGGACAGGCTCAAAGTATTAAACTAATTAGTGAAGAATGGTATTTCTCCCCCCTCCCCCCTCTCTCTTCCCCACAAATCTGTGTATGCAAGTTTTTTTATTTTTTAAAGAAGGTACATTTGCTATAAATAGCATCCTATTCAATATATTCTCTGTAAGACAATTATTTTTTGTTAAAATTCTGTGTGTATATTAAAGTCTGATATTTTATTTTTTATATATTTATTGAAGAAAAACAAAACAAAATTCCAACATATATCAATCAATCTCATTCCCCACCCCTCTTCCGAGCTTATGACTTCCCTCCCTCCCCCCATCCGGTTTTCCCTTTTCCAATCTATATCTCACAGTTTCATCTATTAAATCAAGTCCATGTCATAGGATTTTTTTCAATCCTGCCAGTGTCTTCAAACTTTTACAGTTATTATTAATATAGTCAATGAATTTACTCCAGTGTCTTTGGAATTTAGATTCGCCCTGGTTTTGGACTCCGCAAATCAGTTTTGCCAGTTCCGCATAGTCCATCATCTTCATCTGCCACTTCTGCAATGTTGGTAATTCCTGTATTTTCCACTTTTGGGCTAATAGTATTCTCGCCACAGTCATTGCATACATAAATAGGCTTTGATCTAACTTTGCTATTTCCTCTCCCATCATAACTGTAATCTTGGAAAGCACCCCAGAGAACTAGGAGTTAGGGGGAGGAGTTGGGGAAAGTCATTAAAGAGAACAGTAGTTACCTTCAAGGCTGGCCCAAGACATTTTGTTGCCTGAAGCTGTTCAGAGTAAAGGTCTGTAGGACTCAAGGCTGGTCAAGTTATTTTGGCAAACGAGGCGACAAAATGCCGTGAGTGCTTCTTCCCTGACCTGCCTTGAAATAAACAATAAGCTACTCTTACTAATAACGAAGTAACAATTTGCTGCCTTTTCATGTCAATCCCGAATTAGTTGCGTCAGGTGGCAGCTTCAGTCGGCCTGATTACACTATTCCTAATCGTGTTCTTGTGAAGGTTGCATTGGTTTCCATAATGAATGTGAAAAATTGCAACTTTAACAACTTATCATGAAGGTAAGAATGTAAGAAAGGCCTGCTGGAACATCTAGTCCAGTGTCCTGTTCTCATAGTGACCAACCAGGTGCCTATGGGAAGCCTGCAAGCAGGAGCTGTGCACAACATCATTCTCCCCTCCAGCAATTAGTATTCAGAAGCACTTTCCTTCTGACTGTGGAGCCACAGCATAGTCAGTGTGGCCACTGATAGCCTTTACCTTCAGTTGTTCCTTGCAGTTCCCCATATCCTTCCAGTTCCATGAACAAAAAAAGCAAAACAACCCCTCCCCCACCCCCCAAGCAGATAGTGGGCACTCCAGGCAAATTAAGCATTGGAACCAATATGAATTTAAAGTGCTTAACTCTGCCTTTTGGCTGTGTTCAACATTTGTTTTAATGTACCTGCATGCCACTTTGTGATTCCCTCTACTACAGAAAACGCTTTGTGTTGCGGATTGTCTGGTTTCCATGTGTTTTTGTATGACTTATAAATCAATTAGGATGCAAATTTGAATGATGAGGATGCCTTCATCCCAAATTCTTTTCTAGATTATGAACAAGTGTGGCTTTTACAAAATATCAGTGTGGAAAGAGAGAGAGGCAGAGAGGATAGATTATAGTTACATACAAGGGGGAATATCAATCTTAGCCTGTAATAGTTATTAAAAAATATTTCATTTGTGCTGCAGTATCAGACTAAAAGATAATCAGAATCAGATTAAGGGGCTAAATCTCTTCAGATTTACCTGAAAGGAAATCTCATTGAAACTCAGTGGGAATTTCTTCTAAGTAGACATTCAGAGGGTTATATTATTAATATGCTATTAATTACATGCTGGTTTCAGAAAGTTTTAGTACACTAGAGTTCAGGAAATGGGAATTGAGCCATGTATCGTAACTTGCTCACTACATTTTTGACTCATAATAAGAGCAAGTATTAATAATTACATTTTGCATTTATATAGCATTTTATGGTGCTAACGTATATCGCATAATCAGCCCAGTACTTATTTTGACAGCCCCAATTTGTTGTAGGACCAAATTGCTTCTCCTATATTGCAAAGGTATTGAGGCCAAGATATTGTGGTCTGACCACCTCATGGGTGCATGGCTGAGTTGAGATTTGAAAGAGGGAATTCTTCACCTCTTATCCTTAACCCACCACATTACATCCTCTGAATAATTACATTTCTCCTTTTAATGGATGGGGGCAAACAGGTTGAAGCTGAAGCCAAACAGATCAGATGGTCTTGGAGAGAAACTCTTGGACCCAGGAAGGGGCTGTTTCGCCTGGGATTTCCAGAGGGCATAACAGGCAACATAAAGTAACTAGAAGAACATGGGGCCGTTCCTGTGGTAGGTGAACACATCAGTTTCCAGAAGTGAAGTTGTTAAAATGACACCCAGAGAGGAGGAACCTGTGTCCCTGCAGATGTTGCTGGACTACAGCTGCCATCATTCCTGGATATCTACCATGTTGTCTGGAACTGATTGGGATTGGAATTTCCTTAGGTTGCGGAATGATAATCATACTATGGCCTGAATTTAGTTGCCTGGTGTCTGTAAAACCTGTATCTGTCAGGAAGTGCTGCCCTGGAAGACTTCTCAATGTCAGTAGACACGTGTTTTTTTTTGGGGGGGGGTATGTATTTTATTGCTTTGTTTTTTAAATGTTATTTTATCTTGAGGTTTGACATGAGAAAACACCTATAAATGTTTGAAATAAAAATAAATAGCTGGGATACTTATGTATCATTTATTTCACAGATGGCTAAATGTGTCCTTTTTATTCCTGAGCCTTTTGAGGCAATTGTTTCAACACTGATAGGCAGCTAAAAACACCTAATAAAGCCTGCCATTGTGCTAGGTTATCTATGGAAACAAGTGCAGTGCTGAACATTTCCCCTGCGTTCCCACCACCACATCACTGCTCTCCCTCAATCAATGAATGATGAAATTGCATTTGAAAGTTATCATAGGTGGGGCACAGAATCTCTCTTGTGCTTTCCTTACTTGGAGGTGGTTGAGCATTTTTGGTATGTGTGTCCTTTGATTCTAGAAATGATTTCTGTTGGTACAGTGGTACCTCAGGTTACAGACACCGCGAGTTACAGACACTTCAGGTTACAGATTCCGCTAACCCGGAAGTAGTACCTCGGGTTAAGAACTTTACCTCAGGATAAGAACAGAAATTGTGCGGCGGTGGCACGACGGCAGCGGAGGCCCCATTAGCTAAAGTGGTACCTCAGCTTAAGAACAGTTCCAGGTTACGAATGGACCTCCGAAATGAATTAAGTTCTTAACCAGAGGTACCACTGTAATTGACTTCCCATTTTTAATTAAACCAAAACCTTTCCACTCTTCCCTTAATATGGTTCCCATAACATTTCACTAAACTAGTTGTTTTTTACCCTCTAAGTCCAACATAGCCAAAAGGATTGAAGTGGATTATATACCATTATTTCAGGTTCACTAGCCTGTTGGTTGGGTTTGAAGGACTAATGAGGCATTAAGGAACTATATAATGATGACCACTAGCACACACAACATCTTCTTTATCCACTTCAATTCTCTTTGTTGTTGTATGGGGTTTGGGGTGAATTACCGTAGCTCCTGCTGATTTTCATGTTGAAATTCCCTGCTGTACTATAGAAGAACAATCTGAAGGTTCTTGGCTCTGTGAAATTAGCAAAGCCAAAGCTGTTTATCTAATCTCACTTATTAAAATGCAGTGGCGATGTCAAAAATCCAAACCAGGTGAGTGCTAACTACTGAGAAGTTCTGTTGTTGTTTGACTGCCTACCATGGGGATATTCTGAATAGGGATTCAGTACTGCATTTCATAGCTTGGGGATATTGTTGCATATTTGTTGCTAAGGAAGGCAAGAGAAGAGCCTATTGTAATATGAATATGCATTTTATAAACACTCTTTTTATATACAACTGATCTTTCAAACATAGTAACTTATATCAGCTTTGCATGCTTAACAGTTCACCCATAAGCATACTTGCTCAGAAGTGTATATTCTGAGTTCAGTGGGAATTACTGCCTTCCCACGATGGGATAAGCTCCCGTTGCTTGGTCCCTGCTCCTGCCAACCTAGCAATTCAAAAGCACGCCCAAAAGTGCAAGTAGATAAATAGGTACTGCTCCGGCGGGAAGGTAAACGGCGTTTCCATGTGCTGCTGTGGTTTGCCAGAAGTGGCTTAGTCATGCTGGCCACATGACCCGGAAAAACTGTCAGCAGATAAACGCTGGCTCCCTCGGCCAGTAAAGCGAGATGAGCGCCGCAAGCTCAGAGTCATCTGCAACTGCACTTAACTGTCCGGGGCCCTTTACCTTTACCTTTAAGTTTGTTTAGGATTGTGGTATGCATGTCAAACTGTGCCATTGCCATTACTGGTCTGAGACTATTAGCTATGTGACTGTTTCCTAAAGACTGCCTTGTTTTCAGGGTTAATAGAACCCTGCATTAATTATAACCATCAGAAGAAGGAGCTAAATGCTTCCCTGACAAACACCATGTTGTAGGGTGTCTGAAACACCCCCTAAGCCCTATTGTGTATACGTGGGCAAAATTAAATGTTTTGGCAGTTTAATTATTATTTTTTGACCAAGCAGATATTTCCTCATCAAAAATCTTCAAAGAAGTTGCTACTATTCCTTTGGATTCTTATTGTTAAGTCAGGATTCCAGAAACACTGAAGAGTAGGACAGTCTTTAGAAAACATTCACGTAGCTAATAACCACAGAACAGTGGCCTTCCACTGCAGAATATATTCCCAATAGCTAGGATTGTGGTTTGACCAAGCAACTCAACCCATTAAGTTTTATCTTCTTTGTGGTCACTTTGTTGGCTTTATTAGAGACAAAGGTTAAATTGATCTAAGAGTAAATAACTACGCATGCAGCATAGATTATATTAATTGTATGGATACAAATATGCATGGCTACAACTATATATTTTCACTAGATGGCACTATTGAATGTGAATTGTGAAATTTTGCCCTCTTGTGACTGAACAGTGAGATATGGATAACCAGCAATCTGCTGCTTCTAACTGCTACTAGAATGTTAAACCATTAAGTGGATTTTTTTTCCCACAAAGGTCTTGGCAACAATTTGTTACAATTGTAAACAAACTGTTTCCCTGGCTGCAAAAGAAATAATCAATTATTATATTGCTGAATAAAAAAACAACTGTCTCATATTCTTTCATAGTTACCTAATATTGTATCATTGATGCCTACTGTTATGAGAGTATTTAACAGAAATGTTAGCAAGGCTTTTGGTACTGAAGCGAAATGGCTATGTGAAATCTAAATATGCAAACGTTTAAATGAAAGTTATAGCCACAATGTGTTTGTTAGTCAGTATTTTGCTGTAACAGAGGAACAGCTTTGCTATCCACTGGGATTTGCCACTAAGTAGCTACTATAGCGCTTACTCCCATGTTAGTTTACAGAGGGATGCAAGAGACCAGTTTATTAGGCAAGCTCAATTTAAGCATTCAGATTTTGAGAAGAAAGCTTAATGTGCAAGAGCTCCCCCCCTTACATTCAACCAAAGTTGTAATGCCAGTAGATTAAAAAATCAACCAGATGGCACATGAACATAGCTCCAACATCTCAGAGAATAAGTGTACAACAAAGTTTCTTTGAAATCAGTGGGATTTACTGCAGAGTAGCATTCATAGGCATGGGCTTCACAGTGATAAAAGAAATGCCCGCTTTTAAATCATTCTTGGTCTTTTCTGCTGTAAATGGAGATGAACTTGGAAATAATGACCATCTTATCCATCTCCAGTTGAGAATACTATTTTGGGAATAGTGGCCAAAAAATTCTTAAATTCAAGTGCACAAAATAGTCTCTCCCCCCCCCCCAATTTATTCGATGGAATCAGCAGCACTTAAAAGCAAGCATATGAAAGCCTTACATGCCCTTGCAACATCAGTGTGATTGATTGTGGATTTCATTGCCTGTCTGATCGCATTTTCTGCCAGCCAACGAAAGCACGCGAGACTGGTTAGTAATAAAACCAAATGGATAATTGAATTCCAGTATTTGCAATGCATTGGTTGTAAATTTTTATGATGTAACTGGAATACAAAATGAAAATGATCAGTAAAGCAAAAAAAACACAGGACCACTAGATCTCTCTCACTCCCTACAACACCCACCCACCCACACGATTAAGATTGTTCCAAGATCTCTCCTTTCAAAAGGAATACCATATAAATATTTCTTCTTCTTCAGAGGTTTCTTGCTTTTCTGTTCTATGCAATAACCCCTTTTGTTGAACCAGTGATTATGGCAGCACTCAAGGGCTGTATCCAGGCGGCATTTCCAGAGCATGCACTAGGTGTGCATAGGTATGATGGTGACATCCAGCCCAAGTGTTGCATTATTAAAGCCATCTATCCAGGAGCAGAGGTGATGTTTGGATGGAGTTTCTAGGTAAATGGCACCATATAGATAACAGTACAGAATCAAAAGAATATAATATTTCCTTTAGTACAGCACATTTTCAAACAGATAATTGGTGGTGAGGGACACATAACACAGATAACCCCAGCCTTTGTTAACTGAAAACCCACTGTTAACTGAATTCGCTGCCCCTTCAAAGCTTGTGCAGTAAAGAATGAACAAACTGCTTGCAAAATGGGCGGTGGTGCGAGCTGAGTCAGTAACAATTTGTACCTTCTTGTCAGGATTTTGAGAGCAAGATGATTGCTGAGCAGTGCAAATAAGATCAGAGGATGTTAAAAGGGTTTTTCAAATGCAGAAGAGTCCATTTAAACCAGCACGGAAATTATGCAGACGAACCCCTGGGATCTGAGAAGCTTGTGAGCATTTCATACCAGCCTCCTCCTCCTCTGCTGCTTAGGTTGCTGCTATAGTAGCATTAACACCGTGCCTCTCAAAGAGCAACATAATGTGCAGTTGTTTGGGGGAAGCAAAGAATATATTTCAGTGCTTACTGTCTGAGGTGTTCTTGAAGTTTTGGCAAGAAAGTACTATATAAACATAAGTACTGAATTTATTTTTACAGTAATTTCTGTAAACTGTTAAAACATAGGCACATCAATGGGTGCAGGAGAGCTGTAAAATTGCATTACAGCGAACTCTTAGCTCCAGGTTTTTCTTCATGTATCTGAGCCCAAAAGAAATGACAGCATTCTCTCTCCCCCCCTTTTCTTTTCCAAATCTTCAGCGGATTTAGGAAGCAGGGTGTTGTATGTCTTAAACTTTGTTGGCTTCAGAAACCTCATCTAAAATGACTAATGCTCCCATAGTGATTTTAGCGATCTGTATTCATTTACACTGTAAAATGCTTTTAGAAAGCTGTGCTCTTGGAAGAGAAGTAGCTGGAACACGTTTTAAAAACAAAAAATAAAGCCACCTTGTTTTTTATGTACTACTCAGAGCTGTGTGATAAAACTCCCAGATAGGCATTTGCAGAATTTAAGCTGAAAGTCTAAATAATCTTGTTAGAAACATATGATTTCTACATGCCGTGACACTAATGGGATGGAATATATGCAAAACGAATAGAGAGTTTGGGCTTCAGATTTTTGTGATGTAAAGCCAGCCTAGGTCATGTTGTTGCAAGGTAGCAAAAGACCTGAAAACAAATGAGCCAGATGAGAAACCAAACTGCCAGTTTTGCTCTTAGCTTCCAACATAAAGATTTCTTGGCCTGATTGCTGCATATTCAAATATGTTTGGCAGTATTTCTAAAAAACACTGCTTTACTATACTTAGCATTTACAGTACTGGACTTTGTCTTTAATACAGGAAGCCCCTCCGGGATTCTGTAATGTGCTAAAAAAGATCTTGTCTAAAACTCATGAAAATAAATAACATCTAAATCTGGTTTGAATAAATGAGTAAAATGAACAAAAACCTCTTTTGTGTGTCCACGGCTTATATGTATAGTTTATGTGTATGTTTATATATGTGTACATACTGGCATCCCTATAGCTATAAGGTGACATACATTATAAAACCCACAGTTCTACATCAAGGGACTTTTTCATTCATGTATCTATCTCTTTCTCTGAGTCAGAAGGGTTCATCACCTCTCCAACAATATGTTACTGGAACATAAATATTCCAATCTTAGCTGGCCCATCCATTTCTTTATCTGTTTGCACCGAGCTTGTCTCTGGTGTATCCTTTATACAAGTTGCTTTGTTTCCTACTTAATCTGGAAAGATGGCTATTCAAAAAAAACAAAATAATTTTTACTCTCGTAGGTTTCAAGTATATAGCTCATTAAATTGAAATAAAGGTATTTCATGTTCTAATTCTTTTACGTATGGGTGATAGTTTAAATAGGCAATGAAGAGTCTCCTCCCAGGCCTAAAATTTTCTTGAAGCAACTAAGTTCTGGGCATGTTTCAGGGGTGTTTGTTTGAAGAGTGTAACCAAATGAACCTACTGGGACACTCTGGTTACTATGAACATAATGCAGTCACTTAAGCACTTAAATACCTCTGATATCAACAAGAGAGTTTAGCATGTCCTTAGGTCTCTCCGTTTGAAATTAGTGCAACTTAAGTGCTTTGTCTAGATCATGTTTTATGTTATATTAGCAAGCACAAAAAATTACCTAAATGGGGAGCAATGTACAAATCCTTTTAAAAAGTTCTTGGGCTGAACCTGCAGAAGCATTTATTAACAGGGGAGCTGTTTCAGATTTTAAGGGTGGAGAATATTAAGAGCCAGCTCATAGATATGCTGAATGTCAAATCGTGAAATCCATTTGTGCAGTGCTTGCTATTATCTTCTGTTGTAAAAACAAAACGAAACTTCATTGTAATTTGATAGGGCGGATGGGAACTTGATTCATGTTGGACTGGCCTATTCTTGAAAGGAGAATGCCAGATATTTCAGTGATACAGAGGTTTAAAAGAAGACACACTCAAGAGACAGTAAGTTAGCCCCAATATGGGTCCAAAGGGACGCGGGTGGCGCTTTGGTTTAAACCACAGAGCCTAGGGCTTGCAGATCAGAAGGTCGGCGGTTCGAATCCCTGTGACGGGGTGAGCTCCCGTTGCTCGGCCCCAGCTCCTGCCAACCTAGCAGTTCAAAAGCACGTCAAAGTACAAGTAGATAAATAGGTACCGCTACAGCGGGAAGGTAAATGGTGTTTCCGTGTGCTGCTCTGGTTTGCCAGAAGCAGCTTAGTCATGCTGGCCACATGACCTGGAAGCTGTATGCTGGCTCCCTCGGCCAATAATGCGAGTTGAGCGCCGCAACCCCAGAGTAGGTCACGACTGGACCTAATTGTCAGGGGTCTCTTTACCTTTACCTTTATGGGTCCAAAATATACTTCCTGGCTGCCAGACATGCTCTTTTGTAAGCTCTTGCTTTTGGGTGAATCAAATGTGATATCAGATGGCCCACATACTAAGACCTGCCAGTGGGAGCTCTTCTTGCTGTTCCATCAATGAGAGAAGCCCATGGTGCAGTAGGAATGGCAGGAGCTGAAATTGCCAGTGTTTGCTTATTTAGCTCATGTCCAAAATGAAAATCAAGCCAGCAAATACAGTAGGCACTCACTGCTGTTACAGCTTTCAGTCTGCAAATGATTGATTTCTTTTCTCCCATATGCATTGTGTTTCCTTTGCATTAAATGAATGGGGTGGGATTAAGGTAATCACAAGATAATTTGTGTAATTAAATGTGTAAATTTGCCATGGCAAATAGAGAGACAAATAGCATAGTTATTCAAACTGCAGCAGAATGGAAACAGAGCTGCATGCAACAAATGCAGTGTAGAATCCACCCCCCCCCCGGGAGTTATGTTTTTAGCCAATACTGAAACATTACTAATGTCAATGCCAGCCTCACTTCTCGCAGGAAGGGAACCACCAGAAGGCCCTTGGCGCTGGACCTCAGTGTCCGGGCTGAACGATGGGGGCACTAGCACTTAGAATTGTGCTTCTCAGATCTGTGCTTTTCAGTAAACCTTTCTGACTCAGCATAATGTACCTATGTTTCTATGGCTCTATGAAATAGAGAGACATCATAACCTTGCATCAAATAGGAAGGGCTGGAATTACCTCCACTTCACTGCAAAGCTGGCAGAGGATTAAGGTTGTCCATATGCAACATCCACACACCACTAGAGGACACTACTCCAGCGTAAGCCTCTGGCCAGCTGAAGTGAAGGAAGCCATGTGCTCCTCTGTCAGCCTGGGGCCTAAGGCATGAGGGAATTCTCCCCAAAGGATATGTGCCTAACACTCTCCATCCCAAGATCCTTTAAGCTGCCTCTGTTGTTTCAAGTATCCAGGGTAGGAGTGGGTCTCAGAGGAGTCCTCTCCTCCTACTCCTTGGGCTTAGAGACATCTTTTAAAGTGTGAAGGTGGCTGTCCTACAGAGTTTAAAACAGGCATCCCCAAACTGCGGCCCTCCAGATGTTTTGGCCTACAACTCCCATGATCCCGAGCTAGCAGTACCAGTGGTCAGGGAAGATGGGAATTGTAGTCCAAAACATCTGGAGGGCCGAAGTTTGGGGATGCCTGGTTTAAAATATTACAAGGCGAAAGGGACTTGGAAGATGTCTGTCCCCTGAGTGCAATTACACACACACGGTTTTGAAATTGCCTTGGGTTTCAACCCGAATAATGGTGGTGTTGTGACGTGGGGTTTGTGATTTCAGCTCTCTTGACAAAACATGCTGGAGACAGTTCTCTAGTAACAGCTCTTTATTAAAGTGAACAAGACTGAAGACTGAGGAGAGGAAAGCTACATTTATAGGGACAGGGGACTAGCTAGGAAAGGATACATTTTGGAGGGAACAATATCAAGCAATCACAGTGCTGCCTTTTGGAGGAAACCAATAAGACAGAGGATCCAAATACAGCAGCTTAAATGAACCAATAGTAGCTGTACCCTCTGGAACCAAAAGGCAGTTACTTTATCCTAATGCAAATACAGACAATAATAATACAGATATAAAATCCTTTGACTCAATACACAACACCCCTCCCCCCCTAGTGAGCACAGCAGACGTAATCCCTCAGGTACTGTGGGGTCCTACAACTTCTACCTGATCTCCTGACAACAGGTGTTGCAGGTTCTGGATTGGGTGTTACCTGTGGTGGAGGGGCTGCTATAGGGGTTTCATCAGGAACAGATGGAGTCCCAAACATCTCAGGGTCCCCGACCTGTACCTCGTCATCATGAGGACTAGCAGACCCTGGTTCATTTGCTGAAGCCCCTGGTGACTGTACCTCTGGACCATTTTCACTCTGGTCTTGCAGCTGTGGGTCATTAGCCAGGGATGAATTATCTGACTCCTCCCTGCTGAGCGCCCGGCGCCTCAGCTGATCTATATGTCTCTTCCAAACTTGCCCATTTTCCAAGGTCACATAATAGGACACAGGTCCACTAGCCCGGGTGATCACACCGGCCACCCACCGCGGACCTCGTGAATAGTTCCTCACCCAGACCAGATCTTCAGGGGCGAGATACCTTGTTGTGTCAGTCTCAGCCTGGGGGGTTGCTCTTGAATTACGGTTTGGCATTTTATCTGGGTGGACATAATCCAGCACCGTTACCAGTCTTCTACCTAAGAGCAGCTCGGCTGGCGACTTGCCCGTCGCAGTACACGGCGTCGCATGCTGCAAAAATAACATTCGCGCAATGCGAGCCGACCAGTTACCCTCCATTAAGCGCGCAATGGATTCTTTGGCTGTTCTTACCATGCGCTCAGCCTGCCCATTGGAGGATGGGTGAAAGGGCGCGGATGTGACCCCTCTTATAAAGTTATCTGCCAAGAATGCCCTGAATTCTTGGGATACAAAAGCTGCCCCATTATCTGATACAATGGTCTCAGGTAACCCGTGGGTAGCAAACAGCTGCCTCAACACCTTGATTACGGCAGCTAATGCCATGCTAGGGACCATCGCCACTTCTAACCATTTGGAATATGCATCAACGATAACCAAAAAGACCTTCCCTTGGAATGGCCCAGCAAAATCTATGTGCAGCCGGCTCCAGGGAGTCCTGGACTGCTCCCACCAGTGGACTGGTGCTCTGGCCACTTCTGGCCGCACCTCTTGGCATGCCTTGCATGTTCGTACCCATTGTTCTATGTTCTGGTCCATTCCAGGCCACCACACATAACATCGGGCTAGCGACTTCATCCTGACCATTCCCGGGTGTCCCATGTGAAGCGTCTCAAGAACCCTGTTTCTCAGTGGTGCTGGGATGATCACCCTATCTCCCCATAGGAGACAACCCTTATGCATGGACAATTCGTGCTGCCTTGTCGCATAAGGCCTGAATTTTTCTTCATGCGGACCACCTGGCCACCCCCTCCCCACCCAAGTGAGCACACGGGAGAGAACAGCATCTTTCCTAGTTTTCTCAGCTATATCCGTAGCTGTTACAGGAGCCCCCGGAAGTGTTTCTAGCATCATAATGTGCTCCGCCGGAGCAGGATCCTCATTGCTCCCGCCAGGAAGGGGCAATCGACTCAGCGCATCAGCATGGCACAACTGTTTCCCTGGCACATGGGTCAAGGTGTACTGGAACCCATTCAGGAATATTGACCAACGCAACATTCTGGGGGAGAGAATTTGTGGCGTTTGTTTGTTTGGGTTGAACAACCCTAACAGTGGTTTGTGGTCCGTTTCAATGGAGAAATGGCGACCGTACAAATAATCATAGAACCTTTTGATTCCGGACACAATAGCCAGTGCCTCTTTATCAATTTGAGCATAGTTGCGCTCTGTGGGCGACAACGTACGGGAATAGAAAGAGATGGGCTTTTCCGACCCATCCGGTTCCCTATGACTCAGCACAGCCCCCAGACCGTATTGAGAGGCATCACATGCCAGGACCAGCGGCTTTGACTCATCATAATGAGCAAGGACGCTCCTGCTACTCAGCATTCCTCGCAAGGAGTCAAAAGCCTTCTGCTGCTCCCGCCCCCATCGCCACACATTCTTTTTCTGCAATAGTCTATGTAATGGTTCAGCTACCGAAGCTTTCTGGGGTAAGAACGAATGATAAAAGTTAATAAGTCCCAGGAATGACTGCAACTCCGTCTTGTTCTGTGGTCGTGGTGCCTCGATGATGGCCTTAATCTTAGCATCTGTGGGGTGGATGCCTGATGCATCAATTTTAAACCCCAAGAAATCCACAGTTGGCACCCCAAAACTGCATTTTTCTTTTTTCAGTTGCAACCCCACCTCCTTGAACTTGAGCAACACTGCACGGACACGCGCAACCAGTTCCTGTGGGTCTTTTCCAGCAATCAAAACGTCATCAAAAAATGGCAAGACCCCCGGAAGACCTCTTAACAGGCGTTCCATGAGCCCTTGAAAAATCCCTGGGGCCACACAAACTCCGAACTGTAATCTGTTAACTCTGAACGCCCCTTTATGTGTGACAATAGTCTGTGCTTCCGCTGATTGTGGGGTTACTGGCAGCTGTTGGTAAGCTTGTGCCAGGTCAATTTTGGCGAACACCTTGCCCCCAGCCAGTTTAGCCAACAGATGTGATACGACTGGAATGGGGTATGAGTTTCCCCTGAGTGCCTTATTGATAGTACATTTGTAATCTGCACATATCCTGACTTCCCCATTTGCTTTAAGGGGTGTGACGATTGGAGTCTCCCACTTAGCAGAGTCCACGGGTGAGAGAACTCCCTGCTTGACCAATTTATCCAGCTCTGCCTCGATCTTGGGTTGCAGTGCAAATGGCACTCGCCTTGGTTTGAGTCGGATTGGAGCCACCCCGGGGTCCAACTCGAAGTCAACTGGGGGCCCTTTATAACAACCCAGTTTTCCATTAAAGAGACCAGCAAATTCCTTGCATAATACCTCGCTCATCTCAGGGCAGGTTTGGATTGAATTAAGCCCTGAGATACTCAGTCCCAGGGCAGGGAACCAGTCAGTGCCCAGGAGACTGGGGCGACTGCCCTTCGCAATCACCAGTTTGAGTACAGCCTGTTTGTCCCGGAACTGTACTCTCACGGCACACATTCCCATAACATGGATGCGGCCTGCTGAGTACGATTGCAAGGTTGCCGGAAAGGGCTCCAGAGGGGGCAACTTACCCCTGGGGAAGAATGTCTTCGCGGTCTGGTCCGACACGATGGTGAATGCGGATCCGGAGTCCACCTCCATGTCGCACTGCTGACCCTCAATCTTCACCTTGACGTGTGCCTTGCCTTGCGCTGGAAACTGCACGGCCCTCCCGTTGATCTCCGTTACGTAGTGGCAGTCCTTTAGAAAACGAGTTGCTGTGGGCGGTCTGCGATGCTCCAGTCTAGGTGCTCCTGTCGCTCCCGACGCCGCCGATCTACAGACCCTGGCGATGTGACCCGTCTTTCCGCACGTCCGGCAGATAGCATCCCTGAAACGACAACTCTTCCTTTCATGGTTTCCGCCACAACCTGGGCAACTGCCTCGGCAATCTCTGTGCATTGTGCAGGCCTGACGCACCGACTCGACCCCACGGACTGGGCTCTGGCTCGGAGTAGCCTCTAGCTCGTCCATGGCATGCGCAACTTCTATCTGTGGCTTAGTGGCCTTGCGACTGGCATCAAGCTCCTCTCTTTCATAATTCTCCGTGGCGGTGGCCTCTTTCAAGGCTGAAGCAAGGGTAACCTCTTCTTTAGCCACGATGCGTCTTCTGGCTTTCTTGCTGCTCAGACCACCAATAAACCGATCCAGGAGAGTCTCTTCCAGATTTTGGAAGCCGCAGTGCTGAGCGAGCTTCCGGAGTTCAGCCAGAAATGTGGATACAGACTCCCCAGCATGCTGCTGCCTCTTATGGAACTCCATCCGCCGGGCCATCTTGGTCTCAGTAGGCGCCAAGTGGCTTGTTAGGCAGGCAAGAATATCTTTGAGAGATGTCTCACTCAGCTTCGCTGGAGCAAGTAATGCCTTGGCCAGCTTGAAGGTCTCGGGCCCACAGTAGCTCAGGAATGTGGCCCTTCTTTTGCTGGCATCGGTGATCCCTTGAGCCACTGCAAAGAACTCGAAGCGTTCGACGTAGTCTTCCCAGGTGTGGGGCTCTGATGGCTGGAAGGGCTCCAATACCCTTGGACTCTCCATTGTCCTAGCGGGCAGGGTCGTCTTCTCAGCTGGCCAGTGAGTCTTGTTCTCAGCTGCAATCCGGACTCTGAGGCAGGGTTGTGTTTAACCGCTCCTCAGCATTCCGGATCCCACCTTCGTCGCCAGTTGTTGTGACGTGGGGTTTGTGATTTCAGCTCTCTTGACAAAACATGCTGGAGACAGTTCTCTAGTAACAGCTCTTTATTAAAGTGAACAAGACTGAAGACTGAGGAGAGGAAAGCTACATTTATAGGGACAGGGGACTAGCTAGGAAAGGATACATTTTGGAGGGAACAATATCAAGCAATCACAGTGCTGCCTTTTGGAGGAAACCAATAAGACAGAGGAGGTGGCTAGGGAAATCCACATGTGACAGGCTGGCAAAATTTTGTAAATATTTTATTAGTACCATTTAATCTTGACAAATATTTGTTACTCTTACAAGTCTTCATTATTGTTCCATTCAGTAACCTTTTCCTCATGTTGAAGATTAGCTTTCATGCAGCCCTTGATGTTTTTGGCTCATTTAATAGGTTTTCTTTTTTTTCATAAATGCAGAATCTTGATTGAAACTTCAAAAATGTCACGCTCTGTGCTGCAGTAGGAAGTTCTTGAAGCTGGGTTGCAACAGCCAGTGTATTCATTGCCTTCAGAAGTTTTTTTGACTCAAGTTGATGCATTGAATATGGATGCAGGTGTGTGGATGTTTTGAGTTTACGTCTCTAAATTCAGAGGTGCTGGTTAGAATTAGCACCAGTTTTCTTTCCTTTTGCCACCCTTTGGATTCTGTTTGAACTCTAAAGCTTATTTGTCATGGTCAGAAAGTACTAGACTTAATCAAAGGCTGTGATTCTGAAACCTGAGGCAGCAGAATGAGCCCTATTCATTTTGTGCATTGGTGCTCCAGCCTAACAAGGCAGGCTACTTATTCTTATTCACCAATTAACAGAGATGGGAACAGACTGTGAACAAGTGCTAGTCTGTTGCTGTGGTGTAACATCACATTTCATTCTAGCTCCGTTTCCGTTTCCATGTTCGTATGATGCAATTGTAAGTTTAAAAAATGATACTGCCAGGAGCGTGTATAAATTCTTTAAATTATTCTGAACACAAAATGATGAGGAAAGCTGAGGGGGAAAGTGTGCTGGTTTTGACCAGGTGCTGGTTTTGACCCTTAAAGCCCTTTGTGGCCTGGGACCCTTGTACCTACGGGACCGCCTCTCCTGGTATGCCCCGCGGAGGACCTTAAGGTCCTCAAACAACAATATTCTGGAGATCCCGAGCCGTAAGGTGGCTAGATTGGCCTCAACTAGGGCTAGGGCCTTTTCACTATTGGCCCCAACTTGGTGGAACGCTCTTTCACAGGAGACCAGGGCCCTGCGGGATTTGTCATATTTCCGCAGGGCCTGCAAGACAGAGCTGTTCCTCCTGGCCTTTGGGTTGGATTCAGTCTGACCCCTGTGTGTTTCCTCCCTCATGGTTTGGATTTATGGACTACTTAAAATGAGGCTGCATTTAAAATTTAAATATTGCATTTTAATCTGTATTTTAATTAATTGTTTTCTTTTCTTTTATGTCTTATTGCAATTTTATTGGCGTTAGCCACCCTGAGCCCGGTTTTGACTGGGGAGGGCGGGGTATAAATTAAAATTCATTATATATTATTATTATTAAAGCTTGCCTGCTTGAGACTGGGAGTTACTTGCACCAGACAAAATCTTATAACTGCCAGTCACAATAAAGCAATAAAAATGGATATTGCTTATACCATGGGAAGATAACCTGCGGCCTCCAGGCATTGCTGGACTACAACTCCCATTATCCCTGAATGTTAGCCACACTGGCTGGTGCTGATGAGAGTTGGAGTCCAACAATGTCTGGAGGGCCACAAGATCCCTCCCCACCTTGTCAACGCTCAGTCTGTGGTTACTGTAAGTATTGTGTGAATTCAGTGCATAGGTCTTTTCAGTTAAAACTGAGGTTAAAACCACCTCAGAAATTCGAGGGGGGGGGCATATATGTTTAATGAGGAGGCCGCCTTATTGCTAAGTGGTTGACACTGGAACTTAGGTTAAGTATTTTGTTTGCGTTTCTTTCCGAAAACAGTGCTTGGAATTGTGAAATGTACTGTATAAAGATACTGCCCCTTCCCCTCTGAATATTACTAAAATGCAAGTTTTGTTTGAAGTCTTCTAGCTCATCCCGTTCTAAGGGCTCGAAAAATGTTGAAGGGAGTGTTCCATATAGCAGAAAACCTATGAGGACCCCCTTCTCCCTCTTTTAAATTTATAAGTGGCTCCTCATGTGGTGGACGTGTGATAAGATAAAAACATTTTGGGAATCAATTTATAATGAATTAAAAAAGATATTCAGATATACTTTCCCTAAAAAACCAGAAGCCTTCCTATTTGGGGCTGATGGGCAAAGAGATTTTAAAATCAGACCATAGATTGTTCACGTACGCCACGGTGGCGGCAAGAATCCTGATAGCTCAAAAGTGGAAATCACATGAAATACCTTCCATATTGGAGTGGCAAACGAAACTATTAGACTATATAGAAATGGCCAAACTGACCTGCAGAATACGTGATCAGGATGATGTGAGATTTTGAAAAGAGTGGAGTAAATATGTTGAATATGTAAAAGAAAATTATAAAGGTATGAAAACATTAGCAGGATTGAGATAAATCCTACATCTTTGATGTTGTGGAAAGTTTAGAAAATACGGGAGTGGATGAAGATTAGTTTACCTGCTGGGAGGGTGTGTGTGGAGGGAAGTCAGAGCTTGTCAAAAGCTATATGTTGTATAGATGTCAATTATATTTTGTATAAAGTTGGAAAGTGCAAAAAAGAAAACACTAAAAAAAATTATTGTAAAATAAAATAAATAAATAAATAAATAGATAAATTTAAAAGTGGCTCCAAACTGGGTTGGGGACAAAGGAGTGCTGTGCTGGGGGTAGTTACCAGTTTCATGGTCAGGGAAACAATGAGGGAATAGCCGTTCCCAGGATGTGGCCATTGTCACATGCTGACAATCTTCTAGGAGCTACAGGTAAGAGCTGAGTGCAGGGTGGGGACCAAAGATTGACAACCTACCCCAGAAGAATGAGGTGCCCCCCACAACATACCCACTGATAGCTGGACAAAACTATGGAAAGAACACCTAAATTTTACGGCATGTACTACACTCAAATAAAATGTAATAGGAAGAATTCTAATAGCCCAGAAATGGAAAATTAACGAAATGCCATCATTTAACGAGTGGCAGTCGAAACTTCTGGAATATATGGAAATGGCCATACTCACCAATAAAATCCGGGAACAGGATGAAGGAAAACTCAAATTGCAATGGAGTAAATTTGTTGAATATGCTAAAATTAATTATAAAGGTATGAAAACGTTAGTGGTAATAACATAACTCCCACAATGATACATATATAATGAATTAAACAATACGATGTGAGATTGAAATAATTTACCATTTGCTGGAAGGAAGTAAGTCGTGCTGTTGATCTTGATGTATATATTGTTTTCTGTTTTGATATATCAATTTTGTTGGAAAATCAATAAAAAATTTATCATGAGAAAAAAAAGAATGAGGTGCCCCCAACATAGGTTCCACCCCTTCCCATACACCCCACCTAAGTACACCATACACCATTTTCCTAAATTTCTGTGAAATTATTCCTTTTAGCTTTCATGTTACATTGTAAAACAACCCCTTATTGTTATAAATAAAACACCGAAACTTTCCAGGAAGAATTACTACCATGTGCCAAACAAGGTTCTAATATGAGTTCTACCTATTTCATATATTGGAACATTCTGCAGATGCGCACGATACTTTAAAACATTTTCCAATGATTTCTCCAGCAAATGACCTGTCAGAACCTTGCCTGGAAAAGGAAATGCATTTTTCAAAAACACTCAGTTTACTGGCAGGCAAATCTAATGAACAATTTTCTAAGGATGAATTTGTACAAAGCGCTACCCGGAAAAATGAAATGACTAATGTTATTAGTGTGATGACTAAGTTAAAGGTGAATTATCATCACTGCTAAAGTTGAACTTGAGAGTGAGAAATATTTTAGATTGTGGTAAAAGGTGTGGGCTATTGGAATGCAGCTTTTTCCATCGTTCCCAGAGGCTGAAATATATGTTGTCTCGGAAAACATATAGAACATGAAATAGAAAAAGAATGAGGATAAATTTATGGAAGGAAATAGCACTTGCTATTCAGCCTGGGGCTCAGTGGAAGGTAAAAGAGCATGATTCTGTCCCTTTATTACTATTACCACCTGACTTTTAAAAAACTATTTTCTATTCTACTAGGCTTGCTGTGATCGTTGAGAAAATCAAATGAAAATATTCCAAGAGCTCTGGCCAGGTAAAGGAATAATTTTTAAAGAAAGTTTTAAATTGATAATAATAAAACAAATTCCAGTAGCAATCCAGTTTTTAGGAATCCAGAACAAGGCCCTGTTTCGGTTTATTCTTCATCAGCTCTAGTTTCATAGTTTCAAGGTCAAAGCATACCATTCATGTTTTTCTCAACTGGATTGCTACTGGAATTTGTTTTATTATTATCAACTTAAAACTTTCTAAAAATTATTCCTTTACCTGGCCAGAGCTCTTGGAATCTTTTCATTTGCTGTCATACTGTGACAAAATTCTTCCATTTTGGTTGATTTAGTATGCCAACAATTTCTGTGACTTGCAATGTCTTCTACAACCAAGTGGTATATAAATTGTATTTAAAATACTGTATTTTTTCATGTATAAGATGCCTCCATGTATAAGAGGACTCCAAATTAAGGAAACACCCCTCAGCACTACCCATTTATAAGACAAGCCCCAATTTTAAACCTATTTTTTGGTAAAAAACAAACAAACCTAGTCTTATACACAGAAAAATACGGTAAATAAATATGAAACTATTTTTTTAATTAAAAAACAACAACTCGTGTTACTTGAGGTTGTTGCACATCCATCTAAGCTTACAATTGGCTTAAAATGAAGCTCTGGAATAATAATCATTTGTAGCTCAAAACATCTGTGGGGTACCAGGTTGGCAAAGGCTGATTTAATCTAGTTTTGTTTTAATTATTTTAATAGAGAATTGCAAAACAGGTTGCTAATGCCATATGGCCTTCCCTCCCCTTTAAACTATACAGTTGTTTCAATTTTCAGAGTGGGTATGACTAACAAAATAACAGTACTTTTTTATGAAGCATTTTAAAAGCATGCTTGTTGCTACTCTTGCCTGCCTCCCCCAACTTATTTTTGCTAAATAGATATTTTAAAACAGAAAGCGGTGCTGACTGATGTTGGAATGAACACACAATTCTGCCTTCACATAAGCTATGGCCAAACTTATGTCTTCTCACTTATGGACAGAACACCCCAAAAATGAACAACCCACAAATATTGTGAAAAGAATGGCAACCTTCTTTGTTGTGATGTACACCACTGATACAAAGACAGTAAATGGAACAAAATAAAGATCTAGTATGACTGAGGGAAAAAAATAGTTTTTATGCATTTGGTGGGAATATTTAAAATCCGCTGAGCTCCCAACTCTGTGGACAGATCTTAAAATCACATTGGAAGTTATTATCTGCTGATACACTCCTTTACTACCTGGGCTAACTGCTGCTTCTTTCTTACCACATGCTACTGTCAAATGTATCAGAGATTTACAGCAATTTAAAACAACCACCATCTAAACAGGCTCACTAATCCAACAAGGAATTTGTTCAGATTGATAAATTGAGGTTGTCTTTCTATCTGCACTTACATGGAAGTAAACTACTGTGAGCCAACATCTGTTGCTATAGGATTGTGCCAATGCCCAAGCTACACAGTAATCTTCATTAGGGGAAAAATGTAGCTATACTTGCACATCTGCAGGTATCAAATAATCTAAAGTAATGTTTCCCAAATTTACAATAACCATGTACCCCATTGATTACTACAGTACTTGGTTTTCTTGACTAGAGCAAATACAGTGTATCCTTTGAAACCCTTTCATTTACCCAAGTGGGATGTGTACTACACTACGGGAAACACATCTTCACGTTTCTTATCACAACGTGCCACACCAATATTCTTGTTTAAGTATAATTTCTTATACAAATTTGGATGTTGGAGAACATGAGTGGGATTATTTGTGTGTAAATATTCTTAAAATAGGCCAGAAGCTGCTGCTATTATTATTATTATTATTATTATTATTATTATTATTATTATTATTATCATATCATGAGCTCATTTGTATAATAATTTTGTCCCCAGCTGAATAGAGCTATAAAAGCGATGTTATTTGAAGTGAACACCTGCTGCTTATAAATACATATTGATTGGAAAGGAAGCTATGTGAATGGGCAATTGCAAATATTGTTTCCCTACAATATGTGTTTGGCTTACATATTGGAAAAGTTTGAAAATCATGTGCAATGCTGTGCTAATTACTGACCATGGGACTTGCCAACATGATTGTGTGCTGTTGCCAGCCACTTGAACTATACAAACTATACTGAATACCCCAAAGAAAAATGATTGTTAAAGCACAGAAAACAAAGTCTGGCATCTAACTTTGCACTCTCTCCAAGGAAATTCTTGCAACCATGTCTTTGAAAAGTGTGTCCTGAGCGTTGGGCATGGGGCCTAGGGCCTAGGATGCAGGACAGGAGGCTTCAGTTGGGATGGGGAATTGGGAGACACCAGTTGGTGACTTTTTTATATTGGGCAAACTGCAGCGCCTGGTTTTAAGCAGAGCATAGATATAGTGCACATAAAAGGTGTAATGGAGAGAACTCATGGGAAAGGCATACTGGAGGTGGTGTTGCATCACCAAGAACATGGAGTCCAACAAGCTAGAAATCCTCAAAGAGACAGACTCCTCCACAGAATCACTATGGGTGGTGATATCCCCAAGAATGTACTATTTCCCCCCCTGATCAAAATGCCCAGGGAAACATCCATTTTCAAGCTTAATGTCTGTTCCAGGAAAGCTGGTAGAAAGCATTATTATTATTATCATCTATATATAGATGTAGAAGGTCCATCCTCCCCCTGTCCTGGGAAACAGGGGCCCTGACTAAGCCACAGCAACGCGTGGCCATGTACAGCTAGTTAAAGATAAAATTATGAAACATGCAGGAGAATAAGTCTTGCTGAAGCAGAAGCAGCATGACTTCTGCAAGGGTAAGTCCCATCTCACTCAACAAGTCTATATGTCAGCAAGCATGTAGACAAAAGTGATCCAGTCAAAATTGTGCAGGCCTGTGCAGGAGAGGGGCCAGCTGGGTAGACTTGCCCTGGACCTTGGAGGGTTGGGGGACCCTGCCAGGAACTGGCTGCTTTTTTGTTTATAACTTTATTCTAACAAGACTCCCACCCTGGACCTCAAACTCTGCACAGAGTTGACATTGTGTACTTAGGTTTTCAAAAAGCTTTTGAGTTACACAAATTCATGGAGAATACAGTGGAACCTCGGTTTACGAACACCTCGGTTTATGAATTTTCGGTTTACGAACGCCACGGACCCATCTGGAACGGATTAATTCACTTTCTGTGGGAAAGTTCACTTAAGTTTATGAACGCTTCAATTTATGAACAGACTTCCGGAACCAATTACACCCATGCTTCGTGTTAAGTACGCTTCAGGTTGAGTACTCCACGGACTGTCTGGAACAGATTAATCCACTTTCCATTACTTTCAATGGGAAAGTTCGCTTCAGTTTATGAACGCTTCAGTTTATGAACAGACTTCCGGAACCAATTGTGTTCATAAACCAAGGTACCACTGTAGTGGTTACTAGCTACAGTTGCTATGTTGTACCTCCACCATTGGAGACACAATGCCTCTGAAGATCATCTGTTGGGAATTGCAAGTAGGAGGAGTGCTCTTGCATTCAACTTCCTGCTTGCAGGCTTCCTACAGGGATCTGGTTGGCCGCTATGAGAGCAGAGTGCCAGACTAGACGGACCTTTGTCCTGATCCAGCAGGTCTCCTTAAGTTCTCTTATCTGTAAGACATTAAAAGCAATAACAGCAATAAACTGGGGGGGGGGGACACAATGAGAAGGGTGTAAAAGAATGATGATAGCCATTGGAATTGTACATGATTATTGTATGACTATCACATTCCTGAGAAAAACAATGAAAGGACATGAATCATGCAAGGGTTTGTGAGCTTATTTAAGACTGAAAGCCATGAGCAATATATTATATGATATTATATTTTAGAATATAGATTATATAAACATGAAGTATATTCTCCTGACAGCTGTGCTGCGATTCCTGAAACTTTATTCTCATACATAAACTTAGTACAGTATTTATTATCATTTATGAAATTAATGTCACACTCTTTAACAACTAATTATTTTCACTTGGACTACAGCAGGACATAGTTGAACATTTGTTCCCACATCACTTAAAAGCACACTGTTATTACCAGTTGAAAACATATTTAGTATGGCGTTTTAGTGAGAACAGAAAAATTTAAATTTGAAGAATCAAAGCATAGCTGTCAAGAATGAAGGAAATTGTGCGAGAGGACTAAGAGAATTACACAAAGCAAGGCTGTTAGAGAATAAGAAGGTGTGGGTGGCAGCTTGTATGCAAGGGGGAAACTGCTTATGGGAGTTTACAGGCACCATGGTTGTATAACTGTACTTTTGTTTCCGGAGATTGGTAACTTGTTTGCATTAAAACAACAACAACAGGGGCCATGTTGGACTGGCAGTGTATGAACAAAAATGCGGTAGCAAGTGAAAATCTTAATTCATTGTGGCCTAATTTACAGGTAGTATTATAGTCCTTCATGGGTAACAGGTGCTCAAATGAGAATATGACATAAAACTTAAGAAGAGTACAACTGGATCAGGCCAAGTTCCCCAGCACCAGGTGTTCAGAAGCTAGGGTTGCCAGACTCAATGGAGGACAGGACTTCTGTGCCTTTAATTGCCCTGCTCTCTTTTGAGTCTGGAAACCTTAAAGAGAAACCAGCAGACCCTTTGTTTAATTTCCAAGCAAAGGGTCTGCTGATTTCTCTTTAAGGTTTCCAGACTCAAAAGAGAGCAGGGCAATTAAAGGCACAGATGTCCTGTCCTCCATTGAGTCTGGCAACCCTATCAGAAGCATACTGCTTCCAGGATTAGGCAGTGGTAGTACAGAGCCATCATGACTAGTAGCTGTTGATAGCCTTTGTGGATTGTTTACCCCTCCCTTTCAAAGCTATCCAAATTAGTGGCCATGACCAAGTTGGTGGCAGCAAATGCCATAGTTGGACTGCCACTGTGTAAAGAAGGACTTCCAGTTGTGTATCCTGAATTGTCCAACATTTGGTTTCATTGGATGACCCAAAGTTATGGTATTATGTGGAAGAACATCTCTCTCTGTCTCTCTCTCTCTCTCTCTCTCTCTCTCCCCTTCCCCGCTTTCTCCCCACTATAAGACTTCTACCATGCCTCTCTTTGCTTGCCTTTTTTATTATACTACAAAGCCCCAGATGTTGTCACCTTCCTGCATTGAGGTGTTCCTCCAGCCCATTGATTATATTGATTGCTGTTTTCTGCATTCCCTGCCCCCAGCTCTACAATATTCTTTTCAGGTGCAGCAACCTGCTCTGCATGCAGAATTTGAACTGTGGTTGCAGCATTATGGTGGATATTTTTTGTAATAGTCTTAATCCAGTTGTGGATAGGAGTAAAGGTAAAGATAAAGGGACCCCTGACCATTAGGTCCAGTCATGACCAACTCTGGGGTTGCGGCGCTCATCTCGCATTATTGGCCGAGGGAGCCGGCGTACAGCTTCCAGGTCATGTGGCCAGCATGACAAAGCCGCTTCTGGCGAACCAGAGCAGCACACGGAAACGCCGTTTACCTTCCCGCTGTGGCGGTCCCTATTTATCTACTTGCACTTTGACGTGCTTTCGAACTGCTAGGTTGGCAGGAGCTGGGACCGAGCAACGGGAGCTCACCCCGTTGCAGGGATTCGAACCGCCGACCTTCTGATCGGCAAGCTCTAGGCTCTGTGGTTTAACCCACAGCGCCACCTGCGTCCCGTGGATAGGAGTACTCCCTCTTATAAATTTCATTCTTCAGTAATGTCAATACTGAAGACATTTAGGTCTGAGTTAGAATTGATAGATGTTTCACATATAGTACTATCCTGTGCAGCGAGATTATACCTTTTTCCACCAGTGCATCGTATTTGGTTTCTTCTTCCTTACTCCAGTAAGTTGCAACTGAAACAACTGATATTTCAGATTGTTCTGTGTGGTTTCTCTTGTTACATAATTTTGTTAAATTCTCTCGCACATGGCGCTTGAATGTTTCACTTTTGAATAAATATAATTTCATAATACAGTTGGATTCTGAACTTCTGGAACATTTTGAAAATAATGACTGGTCAGTTTCATCCTGTGTGGGCGAATGGCAGGCTTGCAAGGTCCATATCATAGGAAGGATTATAAAAAAATGATCAAAAATTGCAGTTTCAAATATGAATCGGATCATTTACTATCAGCTAAAGGTGATAGTAGAGCTTTAGCTGGCAGGTAAAGCTGATCTTGCACAGACATATTTGTCGCAAAGGTGCTGAGAGTGGAGAGAGCCAGGTAAGATTTTGGCATTCTGCTTAAAACAAAACAAAAAATTCCAGTTGTTCTCCACTGATTAGGGAAGAATGCAGTAATGTAAATAACATTTTAAAAGGATATACATTCAGAGTTTCAAAAATATTATTCTAAGTTGTGTAGGAAAGATAGGGAGACCATGGACTGTGAATTTGAAATTTTTGCAGTTGGTTGCAATGTAGGGGCTAGCAGATAGACAACAAAAGTGGATCCCATGAACCCTTATGGGTGCAAAGTGCCCTTTACTTCAAGGTTGGAAGGATAAAGACCCCCCCATCCATTATTCACTAGTTGAAGATCTCATTGCCCTTTCTACATCTGAAAATATATCTTATAATCATCAATCACATTTTAATATCTTTGCACATATGGACTGCTTATATTAATACATTGTTTAGTCGTGTCCAACTCTTCGTGACCCCATGGACCAGAGCACGCCAGGCACTCCTGTCTTCCACTGCCTTCCCACAGTTTGGTCAAACTCATGTTGGTAGCTTCAAGAAGACTGTCCAACCATCTCGTCCCCTGTCGTCCCCTTCTCCTAGTGCCCTCAATCTTTCCCAACATCAGGGTCTTTTCCAGGGAGTCTTCTCTTCTCATGAAGTGGCCAAAGTATTGGAGCCTCAGCTTCAGGATCTGTCCTTCCAGTGAGCACTCGGGGCTGATTTCCTTCAGAATGGATAGGTTTGATCTTCTTGCAGTCCATGGGACTCTCAAGAGTCTCCTCCAGCACCATAATTCTAAAGCATCTATTCTTCAGCGATCAGCCTTCTTTATGGTCCAGCTCTCACTTCCATACATCACTACTGGGAAAACCATAGGTTTAACTATATGGACCTTTGTCGGCAAGGTGATGTCTCTGCTTTTTAAGATGCTGTCTAGGTTTGTCATTGCTTTTCTCCCAAGAAGCAGGCGTCTTAATTTCGTGACTGCTGTCACCATCTGCAGTGATCATGGAAACCAAGAAAGTAATATACAGGGTGTTCAAAAAGCCACTGTACACCTACTGTAAATACACTGTACTTTGGTGTATAGTTACTTTTCAAACACCCTGTATATCATTAAATACTTTAAAGTCAGGATTGATGAATTGTTTTTTAATGGCAATTGACTCTTTTTTTCTCTTTTTCCCTATTTTTGATATATTTGCATTTTTTAAAGGAAAGATCTTCCTGGTCAGTCACTGCCAATTTAGCCCCATTAATCCACATGTGAAGATAGGATTGTTTTGCCCCATTATTTATCACTTTACTCTTGCTTACACTGAACTACATTTGTCATTTTACTGCTCATTCACCGAGTTTGGTGAGATCCCCTTTGAGCTCTTCAGTTTACCAGCTGAACAATTTGGTGTTGCCAGCAAACTTGACTACCTCACTTCTCACCCCTAACTCCACTTCATTTAGACGTTAAAAAGCACAGCTCTCAATACTAATCCTTGGGGGACTCCACGTGCTTTCATTGTGAGAACTGTCATTTATTCTGACTTTCTGCTTCCGGTTTTTTTAAGCAGTTACTGATCCATAAGAGTGCCTCTCTCCTTATTCCATGACTGCTAAGATTACTCAGGAATTTTTGGTGAGGAACTGTATCAAAAGCTTTTTCAAATTCTTAAGTACACAATGTTTCATACCTAGCCACGGGTTTATTCACAGTCTCAAAGAACACTAAACGGTTAGTGAGACAGGATTTACTTTTGCAGAGCAAGACTTGTTCTTCGATACACTTGGTAATCTTTATTAATGCTTTCCACCAGTGAGAAGATACCAGTTTCATGTATAGACAGGCATCCACTCTAGTGAAATTAGTTTTAACAATCCAATCCTATGCATGTCTACTCATTGAGTTCCATGAGATGTAATCCCAGGAAAGGATTGCTGCCCACGTGAGTGGTGGATCTGTTTAGAATTAAGATAGCATCAACACATTTTTGCGATTAACCCGCCACCCCCTTCAAGATGAAATTAGTTGTTTTGCTTCCAGCTTGCTTCTGGAAAGAGGTTCAGTTAATCCAGACCATGTATGCCTGGTATATTGCTTTACACATCCTGGTACCCTCTAGATATGTTGAACCAGAACCCCCATCAGCCTCAGCCATCATGACCATCACTCAGTGATGAATTGGCTTATAGTCCAAAACATCTGGAGGGCATCAGATTGGGGAAGGTTTGCTTAGACCAATGTTAAGGAATCATTTGATGCCAGCACCCAGCTTTGGAACATATGTCAATGTCAAGATTATATAAAAAACAGTGGTGTTTTTTTAAATGGGCCCTGAGCCTGTACAGAGTGTCTTATTTAACTGTTGTTCATTCCCTGCTGAATAAGCAATCCAGCTAAAGACCATTGCTCTATCTAAAGACTGTTCCTCTCTTGATTGGCAGCTGCTTTCCAGGGTCTCGGAGAGGGACATTTCCTAATCCTACCAAAAGCTCACTGTATGGTGAAAATATAGCTCATCAAGTTAAAGGCCAGTCTTAAAGCTCCCTCCATAAAATGTTGGCTTTCCATATATTGTGGGTTTTAAATGGAACCTAATGTTTGCACAAACAGGCTACAGTAAACATGACCTTCATGAATGCGAAATGCAGCTCAGCCTTAATTGAAGCCATCCATGACTGGTACAGGTGAAACTCGGAAAATTAGAATATCGTCGAAAAGTGATTTATTTCAGTAATGCAATTTAAAAGGTGAAACCAATATATGAGATAGATGCATGACATGCAAAGCAAGATATGTCAAGCCTTTATTTGCTGTAATTGTAATTATTTGTTATTAGGCGGGTCAATTATAAATGGAATGTAATTAATGAAATGTAATAGCGATGTTTATTTTTGTATTATTGTAACTATTTGTTTTTTTACTGTGGAATTTCCAAAAGAAAGCATTTGTAAAAATTAAAAGGAAAATAAATAATAATAAGTTGCATTACTGAAATAAATGCACTTTTCGACAATATTCTAATTTTTCAAGTTTCACCTGTATATACTTCTTTCTTTCTTTCTTTCTTTCTTTCTTTCTTTCTTTCTTTCTTTCTTTCTTTCTTTCTTTCTTTCTTTCTTTCTTTCTTTCTTTCTTTCTTTGGTGTTAGAGATACCATGCTGATGCAATTATATTTCTGATAGCTGTGTGGAAAACCAAGGAATTGGTAGCTACCTATAAAAGTGATATGGGCACTGCCCTCACACATCTTTGATTATTTCATATTATTTTGCATATCTGTTGATTTTATGGAATGAATGTTGTCAAGACTGCAAATTAAAATGTGCAAGAAAGGCAAAATATGATGTTTTTGTTTAATGTCTTAGTGGCTTAAAGGCTGGATTTAGTGGCTCAAATGCTTCGTTCGGAAGTAATTCTTTAGTGCAAATATGGGGTCTGATTTCATACTGTTCTTCGAATTGACAGGTGACCATTGCCATCAGTAAAGAAATTGGGGTTGGCATAACCCTGTACATATTTATGCAGTAGCTACATTGTGGGGAGAGAAGGGTGTAGTTGAAGAACAAGAGTGGGGCATGTACAGAGATAGATACATACGCCAAGCAGTGAATGAACACAGGGTATTGATCGTGGCTGGAACCACAGACGTTAATGCAAGACCTCTTGTGGTAAGTTTTGCTAAGTTAATGAGATTACTTTTTAGTTGCATTCATGTTACTGGTTGTTGTTTTTTTCTCCATCTGAGCATTTGCTGTGGCATTTTCAACAAAAATATATTTGTTTTCTCATTCTGCCCATGTTCTGTATCAAAATTACTTTATTTTTTGCAATCATTATTAGTTGGGTGGAACGACGAGGGGGAAATGAAAAACGTGAACCAAACTTCAGTTCAATTTCTTTCTGCTTTTCTTGCAGGTAGAATACGATATCATCTGTTAGGAATTATACTGCTAGAAGAGAAGAGTACGAAAAGGCAATTAAGAGCCTCGCTCCAAAGGATTCTTACCCAGGCAGGTATGATTGCAGTTCTTTGATTTGAATTTCTTTGCCTTTGATAGACGTGCTGTGCTTTGCTGTGTGCTTAAAGTGGTGTGTGGGCACAGATGAGGGAGGCAAATTATAGAGAAGAGTCTGAATATAGAGAAGAGTCTGAATGAGATCGGATTTTTCCCCAGTTTCTGTAAAAGTGTTAGAATAATAAGATGTCTTTTCTCTCTTTCTCATTGTAGATTTTAAAGAGGATTACATAGAGAAGGGCATTCATTTCCGTAGCAAATTTCCTCCCAGAAGACTCGGGAAGATGAGCATGACAAAAATTAAAGTGTACTTTGCTGTCTGCTGCATAATTTCACATTGTGGATTTTTTTGAGGAAAGAGTGAACATTCAGACCATGAGATTGTGGGACAAGGCTGCCTATTTCAACCCCCAACCCCACCCCGCTGTGTGTGTATCTTTGTATATAATTTATATAAAGTGAACCAAACACCATATAGTAGTAAATAATTATTACTCTAGAACTTCCAGTAATAAAAAAAATAGCAAAAGTGAGGTGAAATATTCAACAGTTGGGTTTCTTTCCCTGGTTGCTTGATGACTGGGAAACTATTGTTTTTATTGATAATATTTATCCCTGAAATAGTTCATATTTCATTTCTGAAGTACTGAGGAGGATGTGACTCTCATTTTGATTTTAGGTTAGTGTCTAATGTCAAGGTAAATATCTTTCCTTTTCCACAGCTATTTCAAAATCAGTCCTTTGTTTATAGAGGTGTAAATTGCAAGTACATGAATGCTAGATACATTTATTTTTTAAAAAAAATCCACACTTTGGAATGCCCAGTTATAGATGTGTTTTTGAAAAATGAAGCACATCTATACAAAATATTAATTTGGCATTCATATGTTAAAGCTGTATTTTTAAAGGATTCATATTTTCCAACAAGCAGTAAATGTTTGTAAAGATTTCACAGAGGGCGAGGAATTGACAGTCATAAATAACTAGAAGATACTGGAATAATGCTTTAATAGCAGCAAGAAAGTAGCAGCCCCCTTTTGCTGCTACAAGTCCCATCAAGGTAAAAATACCTGGAGAGACTCCCCAACAACTAAAGTCAGGCCAGAAGAAGTCCTAAGCTGTAGCATTTGATAAACAAGCAAGGACATTCCAGTCTTAGCACTTTGAGGTATCATTTTAGACCTAAATGCTGAGATTGTATTAGGTCTTGGGTACCAATGGTTTTTCATTGTGTAATTGCTCACACTTTGCACCCACTGAGACAGATACATTTTCTTGCTAGTGTGATCAGGGATGATACAATTCCATAGAAATTATTGCAGTTAGCATTAGAATCAAATTGGAGCAGTTTAATCCATCAGAAGAAATGAGAAATACTGCTTTTGAATAAACTACACTCTATTCAACCTCATGTAAACATTTATATAAATGTGCCCTGTCGGACTTTACTTTCCTTTTTTTTCAGCAGGAGGGGTATGTTTCTAAAACTGAACTCAGATTAGCTGGATGCAATACATATTGTATGTATCCCCTAAGAGCACAATAAATTATAATGCGGAAACAAAATACTGAGGCATTTGTGCAGTCCCACTCCCCAAATTAGGGATGTTTTAGATTTCTGTCTGACATTCTTGGTTAGAGCTCTCAGAGAAGCATATAATAAAAGCATTAGACACACACACACACACACACACACTTTAAAACCGTATCTAAAATCTTCCAATTAACTGTAATACAAAGCCAAACCAACAAAAATAGAAAATAAGAATAATGAGTTTATTCCAGCATACAGTAAATAGTTCATCAGATCATTTGAACGTCAGAAGACGAATGGTTTGGCTAGACCTTCCTAGGATTTGTTTCCATTTACTGTGGTTGGGGCATGAGTAGCAAATGACCGAAAGCCAGTCCTTTGCAGATGAACTCAGAGCGTTGATGGGGACATATGGGGGAAAGTGCTTCTTAAGATAACCAGAGCCCATATCATTAGTCTACAGTCCTCCACACACTTACCCAAGAGTCAACCCCAGTGAAGTCAACGAAAGTTACTGTACTTCTGAATAGACAAGTTTACGGCTGCACTGTTGCTGTTTTAAAGTTCAAAGCTATTTCCTGAATTGGCACTGGTTCACTTTATGAGCTGTGGTAATGGTTCCTTCAACTGGCCGCAATCACAAATCTGCATACTGTATTCTGGGTGAGCGAAACATTAAAGTCTCTGCCTGAAAATGCCCCATATTTCATGCCAGTAATTCTACTTCCCTGTTCTATAGTAAGGTTCCTTTCATCTGAGATTGTCGAGGGATTTTTTTAATGTGCCTTAGCTTTGACAGTCCTTAGGGTATACTTTGTAGGAAGGCACACAGCCCCTAATGCACTTAGTTGGAAAAAAACTGCTATGTGTCCATAGGATTTTATCTGTAGGGCTGAGAAAAATATATATACAGAAATTGGGGCTGACTTTCTTCTTCCCCAGACCACATAATAATTAAATAAAGGCATATTATATTGGTGTATGCTTCCTAAGAAATCCTAATTTTATTATAATGTTATAGGGTAAACATTTAGAAAATGGAATATTTGTGTACAGGGAGTGTAAGTATGAAATAGTCCTAAATCAGACAGTTGTATTTTCCAAATGTAATGACTTATATTCAGTCCAACTCTGCTAATGCAAGCCACCCTGCTAACACAGTAGACCCTTGTGCCAAAATCTGCTCTTGTAAATCAGACACCAGCCCCCAGGTATTTTTACCCTTTGGGCTCTTAGCTTTGTAATTAGGAGGAAGAAACAAGGCTGGAGGTTTTATTTGCACATTCATTTATGGGAGTGCTTGCTGCTTGTTTTATTTTTATTTTATTTTTAAGAAACGGGTATAGATTGCATCACTCGTTGTACCATGTAGCACTAATCCATGTAGAATATAAAAAGACAAAAGCATGCATACCAAGTGGCCTACAGACCCTTACATAGGTTGCAGACATTCAGAACTTGTGTTTTTGCTTGCAGCCGTGGTTAATGCTGTTCAGCAGACATTATGAGGATGGTCTGTGTCCTTGTGCGCAAGTGAGCATCTGCAGCCGCGAATTTTCAGGGGGAGGCACAAAAACAAGCGAGGAGTTATTTTTTGATGCATTCCAGAGATAGAGAAAGACATGTAAATAATTGGGCTTTAATCTGAAAAGTTCTGTTGAAGCATTTAAAAAATGTTTATTTCAGTTAAACATACCAATCAGTATGACAGACTGCAAGGGTTCTGTAGCCCTGAAGTCAAAGCCAACGGATAAGATGGTTGTGCAATCTGGCATTTGGTGTGCTGCTGTTAGCAGAAAAGTTAAAGAGAGAGTTGCTAGGGTTGATCTGAGATGCTAGTGCCATAATGATTCCCCACCCCACCCCCCGCCGCCTATTAACCAGACACCTAATCATGGGTTTGACCTTGGTCTTTGACATGAATGGCATGTTGCAGTTGCTTTAGAGTCTGAGGGCATCTGAATCCCTTAGGAAAATGCCACCATGAAACATTGCAACTTAGGACACGGAACTGCATTGCTGTGTTTTTCCATGGATTGCATTTCTTTGAAGTGCTTCCATACCATTCAGTTGTATTCGCTGTGATTAAGTGGGGGACATAGCTGTTGTGGCTGTCATTATTACGGAGATGATTGTTATGTTTAGTTGTGTGATGCAAGCATCTCAGACAGATTTACAAGTACAATTTGTGCATCTTCATTGTTGCAACTCAAGAAAACACCCAAGCTGGTCAAAGTTTTATGACTTTGTTGATGTGCACTCAACAAACAGGACCTCGAAGTGCTCACAATGCATTGATAGTGGTTACTCCAACAAATTATTTTTAGAATTAATTAGCAAGCATTTGTCCCTCTTAATGCTTCAGATGTTCCCCATACCTGGAACTAAGCATAAAACATGTTTGTCCTTTCTCTCTCTCACATACAGTATAGAGCAGTGTTTCCCAACCAGTGTGCCTCCAGATGTTTTGGGACTACAACTCCCATCATCCCTAGCTAGCAAGACCAGTGGTCAGGAATGATGGGAGTTGTAGTCCCAAAACATCTGGAGGCACACTGGTTGGGAAACACTGGTATAGAGGACTGAAGCACATGATAAAATAGGCCTAACAGCTGTGGAGTTGCCGTTTAGCCATGTCACACTCTGGAGTATCCAAAGGCAAATTTGGCAGTACAGATGCTTTAATGGACTGTCAGCTTTGTTTTAGTGCTTTGTGCTTTGTTTTTCTTCATGGTATTGCGTGGAGTCTACAGTAAATGACATGCATAGGGTTGTGCTGGACCGGGTGTGTGAGAAGCGTTTTGCATTTCCTTTTTATCATGCAATGCTCTAGAGCAGTGTTTCAAAAACTTGGGTTGTCAGCTGCTTTTTGGGGACAATAGTTCCCATCATTCCTGACCATTGGTCCTGCTCACTAGGGATGATGGGCGTTGTAGTCCAAAAACAGCTGGAGACCCAAGTTTGGGAAACACTGCTCTAATTGTGAGGTCTTTCCTCTTAGGCCTTCCAGGAGCAGAAGATGCCTCCTCCTCCTCCATGGAAGGAGAAACCTGAGGCCCAGGAGCTAAATATGGCCCTCCACCCTTTCTTTCTGGTACTCTCCTTAGTCATGCCCCTTTTCCCTAGGCCACACCCCTCACTGGCCCTCCTTTGCACTCTGTGTTTTTCTCTGTCTGCAATGTATCCTTGAACTCTGGCAATGCCTGTGATACCTACCTGGATTGAGGATGGTGTGTGTAAGAGTGACTGCAAAACTAGCCTACAGTACAATGGTAACATTTCCATGTTTTGCTCTGCTCCCTTTTGCCTCTGACCCCACCACTGGTATATGGCTTTTTGGAAGGTTTCCCAGAAGAGAATGTGCTCCTCAAGCTGCAAAACTCCCCCTGTCTCTGGTTTAATTCCACGGTGTCTTGTGTTGTTTTTACTTTGTTAAAGAGAAAAGTGGCAAGTATGGTGAAGAAAACAGTGGATCTCTGCCTCCAGTTAATGGCTCTTGGATAGCAATGATATCTGACTAGTGTTAAGCCCGTCAAAGTGGACAACACTGAGTGAATGGACGAATGGTCTCACTCAGTCTAAGCATGTTCCTCTAGCTTTGCCTTAAAACCACCTTCTGGTTTGCATTTAATCTATTGCAAGGGGTCAAACCTTGTGCACGGGTTTGTCAGTGCTTACGTGATTTTTTTTTTTACAGCTTTTACATAAAGCATGCCACAGTGTAAGCTATTGGCTTAAGATTTGTGATAAACGCTTTTAGTGCTAGTTGCAGTCATCCTGACATTTTTATGACATGAGCTTTGATATGCAGAATAATGGAAATTTGACCTTGTTTAAGATTATTGTGTACTGGTAAAGGATTGATTGGACAATCTGCCCGCAGGAACATCCATTTATTCCTATGTTGTCTAGATCTGATAAAGCTAATCACACATATCACATTGCCACAAATCTTTTTACTGTGGTGCCAAATATTTTGAGTAGTAGGAAGTTCGAAGACTTCTAGGCATCTTAATATACAGGAGAAGGAACAATAAAATTCATTTATTCAAGTACTAAATATCACATATATCTGAATGTAACAGCAGCTGGAAAAATGATAGTGGGTGTTGTCAATCCGTATTTGAATTGCAGAATGTGATATTTGGGGTGGGTGGGAATCTCTAGAAGGCATATATTTATCCTCTCATTTTTGTAAAAAATCATTTTTGCTTGATGGCACCGTGTCAGCCTTATATAGTAGTTACACCTCCAAGTAGTGGCCAAATATATCCTGTAACTTGGCATATGAGTTGCAGATGGTCTAAAAGTGCTATGCTATACATGTCTGCTTTAATGGTGGAGTTGAAGGTGAGAGACCATCACAGTCATATTAAATTATGTGCTAGATTTGCCATGAGATTTACATTTTTCGGTATGCTATACTTTTTTTCTTTTTTAAGGAACATACTCCCTGAATTCTGGATTAATCTAGGTTTCTCACCTGGAAGACTCTATTAACATGCTAATGCTGTCATGTGGAATTTTTTCGACCTATACTGACCCAACGCCTGTAAACATTTATCCTTGTAACTCCAGAGATGATTGTAATCCACATGTGTACAGTGAAGCGTGAGGCTTCGTAAATGCATACTGCTCACACTCTGACAACACACTTGAGTCCAAAGTCACCAATATTCATTCAAATGCAGAATAAACCGCATTTGGCAAAATCCTGCCTGCTAAGTGTTGAAAAGTTAATGGAGTTGAGAAAGAATAGAAAACAGGACTTCTTCCAAAATGGAAATGAACAAGAATTCCCTTCACTGGGAGGAGACTCTGCAGTGGTATGGTGGATATTTACATTGTGTGTTTAAGCCACTGCTACTTTGCGCTCCAAGAACAGCACATACCAGGGCTTAATTTGTGCCAGACTATGCTTCACCTATGCTGTGCTGGAGAACAGAGGTCTGACTCCCTCACTTCACAGCACCTTGAAATATAAACTCCAAGAAAAGAAGAAAGCTCCCATATCAAGAAATGTGGCATAGGGCTACATCAATCAGTCCCCACTACCTATGGAACCATGAGTATGCAAGTGCACAAATTATGATGGTGAACTTTAGTGAAAGGAGGACTATTTGCACAGAGGAAGTACTTGACACACAAACAAAAAACTACAACTGAAATCAAAAAGAAAGCAGGAAGGCCAGATGGATAACCCTCATAGATATTTCTCCTTAGGACTTCAGAGATACAAACCCCATCAGGATTCATCTGTCCACTGCTGCAAGTGAGAGACATCTCATTACGGGTAAGCAAGGGTGTGTGTTTGTTGATCACCAGGGAGGGTTGGTCCATGCTTCAAAGCTACTGAACACATTTTCTCTCATTCCCTTATGCATTCCAATACATGCAAAACACTTCCAGCGTCCATGGCCACAGATTATTTCTCTCTCCTCTTGGAATATGAAAAACTGAACTGGCTTAACACCTGTCCTCAACAGACTGGAGGTGCAGTGTCTCCCACACAGGAGACGTAGGGTAAGTATGCAGTTTGCATTACGAACTTATTGGCAACAACCTTCCCCTATTTTTTTTTTTATTGCCTGTTAATCCCAACCTTTCTTCAAACTTGTTCAAGCTCTTTCCAAATGGCAAATGGAATCAGAGCAATCTTTTTTAGATAAACGCTAAATGCTTCACTCAGTTATTGCTGTTGCTGTCCAGTCATCACCAACCCATTATTCTCTTCAGGAGCAGAGCTGGGGAGTGGAACAAACAGAATATGAAGACAGAATGCAACACCCCAGATGGGATGAGTGAGTATTGCCTTAAAAATAGCATTATCTCACTGCTATTCCTTAAAAACAGTGCAAACATCAGAGGAACTCCCAATGGAAGAGTGGGAAGCTGGGATAAGGCATGTGGAATGCAAGGACACCTAAATGATAACTCTCTTTCTCACATAACATACAACCACAGATAAGCACCTAGTCTCTGGATATATCAGTTACAGCTGCTACATTCATTATTATCACAATGTCTCTCCTATTTTCCCACAGGAAACCAGGAAGCCATCCAACATGCAGAGAAGCAAGGGTACTCTCCACTGAATGCCATGAAAGATGCAAGCATGGCCTACAGTGGCAGCAGAAACCGATGCGAAGCCAGTTGTTTCCATGTGAGGTTGTCACTGTTGGCCTCCCAGGGCTCCTGTGTTTTTCAAAAGTGCACAGTAGATGGAAATCTATCAGGTTTCGCTGTGCTTTCCACAAAGTAGCAACAATGAGGAAAGTTGCACCTTTAACTCCACTGTCTGCCACACATCTTATACAAGCATAGAGGCCCTGCAAGAACAAAAAGCTGGCAACCACGTTCCTCTGTGAACTTACTCTACAACTGATGCTGATTGATAATTGCTGTGACTGAGCTGTGTCGCTGTTTTTGTCATGGCTAGCTGATTCCTCCCTTCACCCCCTACATGTCTCAATGCGGGTGTCTTCTTGATGGGTCTGCCTAGCAGACTTTCCCCTTTATCTGCTTTGCTTACATCTGTTTTAGACTATGCTTTTTGTTGAGTTGATTCACATGCAGATATTTTGGAATAGCCAAGTAGCTAAACATCATTTAACAATGAAATATGTGAAATAAAGTGCTACAGCTTCTGTTTCATTATTCCACCCCAGAAGGGAAGCTCTGGTCATCTTTGTGTTCCGTCTTCTTCCTTTTTAAAATATAAGCTTTGTTCTTCACTTTCTTAAAATACTTCTAACAAACAATCCCGTACATCCCCACACCCAACATTCCATGCATATACAATGTAAACCATACAGTCAAACATTTTCTGTGTCCCTTCTTGAGCTTGGATTTTGCTCGGAATTATGACTGGCATTTTAAAACTTCTTAATGAGCTTTCCTGGGAGCATGCTGCTGTGGCAATTCAATACTGTTCTGTATCAATAGTAATGTTTTAAAAAACATTTTCATTAAATCTTCAACCTACTTAGTCTGCACTTCCTTTGCAAAATTGTGCTTAGAGAGATGCTAAGCTGATATTAGAATATTAATCAGACAATCTACTGAGTTCTTGACTATTTGTGGGCACTAATTTGAAAGCTATATTATAGGAACGTGTGATTTACCTTTTTAAAAAATAAAAAATAAGGCTTAAGTATTCTATGTCTTTGTAAATTTTGTTTTTTTTTAAATATCTCTTAAGACTCTTGAATAGTTGAGCAGAAAGTCAGTATTCAGTTGATTAGTTGTTGATTAGACTTATTATCGCAGAAGCCTTAAAAAAACAAGAAAGTTATTTAGCGATGGAATCAGAAGAACTACAAGCTTAATTAAAAGAAGTAAGAAGGCACAGACTTTTTTTTTTAGAGAAATGAACATGGATATGCTGTTAAATGGAATGTTTTCTATCAGAAGGTTTTATTACATCAGGGATAGGTGCTTGCAGTTCTTGAAATACTAGCCTTTGAACAATTCTGACGTTTCCTTTCCAAGCTCTCACTGTAAACTGAGAAACACTGGAGTTAGCATTAGTGTGATTCTCAATAACATCAAATTATTCTCTGTAACTCTTCTCTAAAGAGTCAGATGCATTTAGTAGTTTCTTCATTTAAGATTTTTTGGACAAAGTATATACCTTATTTTATGGGTATGTCTTAAAATATGAGAAACAGGGTAAAAATACCACGGTTGCAGATCACAGATCTGTTTAGAATTGAATTAATTCTGTACTATAGCCTCTGAACATTTTTCCAACAAAAATTAGTAGGCAGTTTAAATTAGAACTATAACTAACTCCATTAAAAAAAAACTTTCTCAGAAAGCCAATTGTTTTAAATAGTATTCATCTGCAATGCTGTTGTTACATTTTTTATTCCTTGCCCTGCCATATCATTTTACAGGATCTACCTGTTTATCAAGAGAATTTAGATTTGTTGAAATTAATAGTTGGCCGCATATTTTGCAGAAGGGTGTGGGGAAGACAGATCCTGAGGTAAATGTGGTCTACATGTTGTCCGTCAATCTGCAAGCTCTCCGCAGATGCTGATTTATGTAAGCCACAGTATCCTAGAAATTAGAATTTCTAGAACTGTATTCATTTAATGGAAGTGACCATAGCATATTTTCAGGCAGTCTTCTCTTAGCATGGTTACCATTGCCTGAGGGGAGAGTTGAATGAATGTTTTCTGGCTCTGCCTTCTCATCACATCACTATTGTTGCTCTTGCAGCTCTCAATGTGTTTGTGGTTGAACTTCAGTAGCGGGTTTGTATATAACACTAAGTCAGGGCTATTATGAACCATACTTAATGTTAATCATAATAACCCTAATCAAGCTGAGGCATCACTTAAACCTTGCTCTTTTTTTACACACACACCCCATGCTTATTAAAGCAAACACAAGTAAGGAAGAACTGCTCTTGACTCAAGGCTCTACAGTTTGGGGGCACTGATAGTTCTCTAACCATAGTTCCAAGGAGGTCCAGGATTCTGCATAATGCTGAGCAATGGTTAACTTTAAGGTTTATAAACCCTTTAACAATAGGTAATACATCCAAGAGGGACCCAGGTGGCGCTGTGGTTAAACCACTGAGCCTAGAGCTTGCTGATCAGAAGGTCAGCAGTTCGAATCCCTGTGACGGGGTGAGCTCCCGTTGCTTGGTCCCAGCTCCTGCCAACCTAGCAGTTCGAAAGCACGTCAAAATGCAAGTAGATAAATAGGAAGTGGGAAGGTAAACGGCGTTTCCATGTGCTGCTCTGGTTTGCCAGAAGCGACTTTGTCATGCTGGCCACATGACCTGGAAGCTATACGCCGGCTCCCTAGGCCAATAATGCGAGATGAGCGCTCAACCCCAGAGTCGGTCACGACTGGACCTAATGGTCAGGGGTCCCTTTACCTTTACCTTTACCTAATACATCCAAGACATTATTCTGTAGCTTGGGTGGGGGGTAGAGCTCAGCAGAGACTCCTGTGTGTGTGTGTGTGGGGTCTTCACTCTGGTCCCCTTTTCAGGCACAAATTAGGCCCGCCTCCTCGACTGGCACCGCAGTTGGATTCTCAATCTCCCACCCTACCTCCCTGTGTTTTTGCTTTATTTTTTAAACTGTCTTCTGTTGGTTTGTGTGCAGACCTTGCTATAGATGTTTCGGTCACTGTATTTGGGGCCAGGAAGAAAGTTTGCCTTCAGACAAACTGGCTGGTCTCCAGGCAGGGGCGTAGGAAGGGGGTTGCGGGATGCCCCGGGTGTCATCCTGAAGGGGAGTGGCATTTGGTGCGGGGCCGCCACACGACTGCCCCAAGCCCAGCGAGCGGGCAAAGCGGTGAAGCAGCTGCTGCAGCTCTCCCCCTTCCCTGGCTCACTGTAGGCTTGGGAGTCAGCCTGAAGGGGGTGACATTCAGCGCCCTCCCGTGCCAAGATTGGCCCCCAGGGAGGACCGCGCAGTCCCTGTGGGTGGATCACCCTGCCCCTGGGACGGATCACCCCAGCCCTGGGTGCATTGCATGTGTGCCGCTCTGGGTGCCAAAGCACCCAGCTCCTCCACTGGAGGTTTCCGCCTGCCTCATAGAAATTGTCACAACTTGGGCGGATAAGGCATTGGGTAGGTTTCTTAGTCGGGGTATTGTATGTCTTTGTCGACCCCCCCCCCCCCAAAAAAACAGGGTATCCCGTAAAAGGGATCCTAGGGGAGGTGTTTCTGTCCGTATGCCCAGACATAACGCTCCCCAAGGTGGCGATCCTGATGGTTTGCTCCTATTTGATGTAGGTCATAGGACAATCCTATACCAGGATCGACCCCTGGTAAGCAGTCAGCAAACGGGCTGACCGATTGGAAACCCCCAGTGCCTGATCCCAAACTCACATCTCTAATATAAAGAAAGTCGTTTTTATCCGAGAATTTTGTCCTGATGTTCCTTTCCTTACTTGCATGGCACCTGGCAGTGGGCTCACTGCACCTGGGCAAGCAACTTACAAAATCCATGCTCAAGTCAAAATGTTTTAAATTGCATCTTAATTGAAAGTTTTAAATTTGGCACGATGGGTCTGTGCACCTGGCTGTTAAACCAGAAGGTTGGTAGTTTGAGCCAACCCAGGGATGGCTGGGGGCAGGATTCCTGCATTGCAGGGGGCTGAACTGGATGACCCTCGGGGGTGCCTTCCATTTCTACAATTCTATGATTCTAGCAGAAGAACCGTAACAGAGAAACTCACATATTTAAAGGACCTTGCCATGGACGGAAAACCCCCCACGGGAAAGGCTTTTGTTCTGAAGGGAACACTATGGCCACTGTGCTTGAAAAGTCTCTTCTCTTTTGCAGTTCTGAGTCAGCGTTAGGCCCTTTCCCAGCTGTCTGTGGGCTGACATCGATCCGGAACCAAATTTGTGCTTTCCTCCATCTGAGACGTGTCTGGAACAAACCCCACAATGTGGCATTTCTCTAATCATCGTTAGAATTAACCAAGCAGAAAGGGTACCTTTCCCATCCTTTTTGTAATGAACACTTTCACCCTTAAGCAGATACGTTAAATTATGACCAAGTAAATGATCAGATTTTTCAAATACCATTTGATGTAAATTTTAAAGCTCAGTCAAATTGGGATAGCGCAATGCATTGGAACCTGTGTTACGCTGTGGAGGTGTTGGGCTGCTATTACATATGCCCCAAAGCGTATGGCTTAGCCATTTTTTTTTTTTACCTAGGACTGGGTGGTGTGTGGAGGTGGGAGATTTCTAATGGATGGATTGGAAAGAGAAATGTCTAACTTTGCGCACTTTTGTGCAGCTTAGTCAGGACCACAACACAGGAAAAATAAAAAGTGGCACCACATCTGCATTGAATGGAAGTAGAGCGAAATGCAATGAACTTAAAACCTTAGCTTTTCGAGCATTTATCTCGCTTAGCGTGCTTGCCAGCAGAATAAGGGTAAACATCCAGACTGAGGATAAGATAAGGAGAGCCCTGCAGGCCCATCTAGTCTAGCATCCTGTTCTCACAGTGGCCAACCAGATGCCTATGGGAAGCCTGCAAGCAGGACATGACCACGACAGCATTCCCCCCATTTGTGCTCTCCAGAAATTAGCATTGAGAGGCCCACTGTCTCTGATACTGGATGATATAGTCATCATGACTAGTAGCTATTGATAACCTTATCTCCATGAATTTCTTTAATCCCCCTTTAAAGCCACCCATGGCTACATCTTGCGGTAGCAAATTCCAGTTTAACTATGTGCTGTGTAAGGGATATGCGCTTTTGTCAGTTCAGAATCTTCCGACATTCATCTTCATTGGATCACCCCAAGTTCCCATACTATGGGAGGCAGTGAAAAATCAACTTTCTTCGCACCATTTACGTACCTCTGCCATGTCCCCTCTCTTTTACTCTTCCTTTTTTATAAACTAAAAAAGCCTCAAATGATGTAACTTTTACACGCAGGGGAATTGTTCCAGCCCCAGAACCAGAGTATTCAAGAGTGGATGTGCCACCATACAATCGTATAATCACATTATGATATTGGCAATTTTATTTTCAATCCCTTTCATAACATAGAATTGCCTTTTTTCACAGCTGCTGCACAATGGGCAATTACAACTCCAAAGTCAAAATCTTGGCCAGTCACTGCCAGTTCAGATCCCATAAGTGTATATGTGAAATTTTTTTTTTGGGGGGGGGGAGAGGTGCCCCGATGCTCATCATTTTATACCTGCTTACATTGAATTGCATTTGCTGTATTAATGCTGCTGCAGTTAGGAGAGATCCTTATGGAGTTCCTCCTAGTCCCTTTTGTTTTATCACCCTGAACAATTCAATGCCGTTGGCAAACTTAGCTACCTCACTACTCACACCTAACTAGATCATTTAGGAAAAGGTTGTATGTATTATAGAAACTTCATAAAATATTCAGAATTTAATCTAGGTAATTGTTTAATCAAACTGTCTTCCACAGGAGTTGTGAGGGGGAAAATAGTAATTACATTCCCCAAAAGGAACACCACAAATAGGGATAATGAATACAACAAAACAACCCCACCTTCCAGTTACCCAGCTAATTATACACAGAACAATGAATGGCTTGTTGGGAACTTAGAAACCAATTGGAAAGGTTTTCCTACGCAAGATAATAAACTGAAAGTCACTTTCTGATCTTCTCCAGAATTCCATTGTCTGTTGCATTTTGCCATCAGGAATAGGGAAGAAAAGCTTTTAAGCAAGTTTGATTTATACTGCAAACAGGAAAAGTATTATGAGGCAAGCCTGCATCTTATGATAGACATCTAGGAATACTCATCTCTGACAGCCTATACATCTTTGACGAACGGGGTGGAAACTCTGGCTTGTGTCCATGGACGATGTATGACACTCCATTCATGTGCCAATTCATCCTAAGTGCCTTTGGGAGCTGTTCAGTTTTCAAACATAATGTAATAGTTGATGAGCTCCAACATGGTTGCCCTTTTGCATGGCCAACTTTTCCCCACCCCCTGCCCTGATAGAATTTTTGGCAAATGCTGAAGACACACCTCTTTACCCTAACCTTTGATACCTGAGATCTGTGTTTTCAAGACCCACCCTATTCCTGTGCTTGTAATTTGTTTCAGCTATGTTTCATTCTGAATTTTAAATTGTTGTAACCCCACCGCCCTGGGACCTGCTGGTGAAGAGTGGATACAAATGCAGCAATGAATTTATTGATAATATTGAATAAGGATACAGTAGTTAGATATTTTAAAGGCATTATACATCAATGCTTAAAACTTTCTCAGTTGATTCATCTCACTCTCACTTTAGGCCAATCTGGGTGTTACTCTCAATGTGGAATTCCAGAAACAGCCACCATTTTGACTACTGCATTTGAAATAACATATTCTTTGGCACTCAGCATCTTAATAGACATATACAGGGCATAACCCAGCCAAGGCTAAGCACTTTTAAGTCCCATTGGTTTCAGTGGGAGAATTAAATACAGTCTTAAAATATCTTCCAAAAAAGCAATGGTAGCTAAACATTTTTAGTTACAGGTAGGTAGCCGTGTTGGTCTGATGTAGTCAAAACAAAATAAAAAAAATCCTCCCAGCAGCACCTTAGAGACCAACTAAGTTTGTTATTGGCATGAGCTTTTGTGTGCATGCACACGAAATCTGAAGAAGTGTGCATGCACACAAAAGCTCATACCAATGACAAACTTAGTTGGTCTCTAAGGTGCTGCTGGAAGGAATTTTTTTATTAAACGTTTTTAGCTTTGGCTACATAATAAACTTCATGATTTACAACACAATCCTATGCACACATAAAAATGCATAGAATTGCAGCACAACTAAGGAATAAACTAGACGAGATGTTAAAAGTGGGACTGAATTTAATTTGTGTAGGGAGGTTTTCTTCTAAAAATCACCTGTGCCCTTCCCTCCCCATTCAAAATCAGGGGGAGGGGCCTGGCTGTTGCAGTCTCAATTGAGATTGCCTTGCTGCAGCTGCTCTTAGCCACTGAAGAGAACCTTGAGCAGACACAGCACCTCGGCTCTGCTTCCTTGCTGTACTTTGCCTGCTGATTGCAGCATCTGGGCTTCATGAGGCATGGGACCCTCACCTGTCCCAAGCCTACTCCAACTGAGGAATCACACACCTCCTCAAAGAGCTAGTGAGCCCCACCTGGCCAGCTAGGGAGCTGGGCTGTGAGCCTCTGCCTTCCTCAGCCTCGTAGAACGTCCCTCCTTATGCTCCCTATGCCTCAGAGCCCACCGAGTTTGTGGAGACTGGGGACCCTCTGGCTCCGGCAATGGGTCCTGTTTTGGTTCCTGTGCACTGTCCCCAGGTCTGGATTTAGGTTTGATGAGGCCCTAAGCTACTGAAGGTAATGGGGCCCTTTATATGTCCAGCTGTCCTTTGTCAACAACAAATTGTTGCTGTTTTTTGTGTTGGAATATATGGTATATGGTAATTTATGGATCTAATAGGTATCTAAAGCCATTTGCCACTGTTGCTGTATGTAGGTTTTATTTTATTTGTTTTTCATCTTACATTTTGAAAATGTACATCCATTTTTTCCATTTAAATTCTCCCCCCCCCCAAGAGAGTGGGGCCCCAAGCTATAGCTTGTTTAGCTTATACGTAAATCCGGCACTGACTGTCCCCCATCCCCTCACCATCCCCCATCACGCTGTGAGTACTTCCTACACCAACCTCTCTTTCTCCATTCCCCGGTGTGTCCCTCCCCCAGCTACACCCCTCGCCAGGATCCTCTTCCTCCTCCCCAACGTCCTGCCAGTTCATGACACTGTGATTTTTCACAAAAGCAATTGCTGCTCATGGGACACATTGTAATAGTTCCTTGTGCATAACGTAAGTCCATGCTATTTGCCACAGGGAAGGTGCAATAAAAAAGGGGTCTGCGTGATGTCCCGAATGTCGCCGTCTTCCTTCTTCTAACCCAAGTCTGCAGATGCACACTTCCACGGACAGGTGTACACAGACAGTGGGTGTCCCTGCTGTTTTCTCGCACTGCTGAGTTTCAAAAATACATTTGTGTTTCCTTAGCTGAGTCTGGACTTGCATACCAGCTCGATAATAATGGCCACCTAGGCTGCCTGTACCTTATACAGCATTTGTTAATCCTTCGTCAGGGAGTGCCACAAGGTCTGCCCCTGGAACCAGCCATAGCAGGTGCTGAGGGGGACCCCGAACTCCAGCCAAGGGGTGCAATGTGAGCTCACAGAAGGCAATTCCAATAACAGACTTTCAATGGTAATGAGAGAATCCAGGGAATGGAATATGTGTGTGAGTGAAAGCAGAGGCAGCCAGCTACCAGGAGCTTTTGGCGTCTTACTTCTCAAACACTGTTCCACAAATCCCCTGCCTTTGACGATCCTCCACCTCCCACTGCGAGTTACCCTGCTAGTTGCTCCCTCTTGCTGCTTCTCTCCCAGCGTATTCATGCCCCATTCCCCCTTTTCCTGCACCCTGCATCTGTTGAAGGAAGCAGTGCAGATAACAACATTCTTCCCTGAAAGCTTATCTTTGGAGCTGTGCAGATATGCACAGTTTTTCACAGAGAAGTAGCTTCAAAAATAGCTAGTGAACTAACTAACTAGCTGGGCAGATTGTCATGGCCATTCTGCCAATGGAAATACAATGGAGAATAAAAACCTCTCCCTCATATTTCTGCTGTAAGGTCAAGGTTGGGTTGTGGGGAGGAAGATTGAGGAAAAGGGATGGTCAACTGGTTCTACAGGAAGGAAGCCACTCCCACAGACACCATAAGTAGCGCCATGAAGCTGGTGCACATGAGATAAAGAGCAGTACCAAAAATCCAATGACACAAAAGGTTGGCATAAGCCTAATCTGAGAAATCCTTGAATTAGAGGTCCAGAAGTAGCAGTGTCAACACAAATGTGGGGGAGCATCATATGCCTTGTAAGGAGGCAAGGACTGATAATCCCAATAAATAAGACTAATGTAATTTAGTCCTGTGTTGAAATTGTTTGTTTGTTTGTTTCTACTTTACCGCTCCAAGATAAAGAATAATTCTAAAGCCTTTTAAAATGCGCATTTCAAAATTATATTTAAAGCTCATAAAGCACGTCAAGACTTCAAAACCCACTAGGAATATGGTATTGTGTAATAACCTTCACAGTTGCCATGGAATTAAGAAAATAACTTTTGGTAAAAAGTATAAGGTCTGATCCAACTCCCCTTATGCACATTCTAGAGAGCAGGGGTGTGTGAGGGGGGGGGGACTTCTCAAGTTCAGTACATACACAAAGCCTTTCTCTGACACAGAAGTGAATGATACAGCCCTGACTGCACACAGTTAAAAAACAAAACACATTGCAGTGTATTATCACGCTCTGCAGTTATCCCCATAAAGAAGACTGGGTTGTATTGAAGTCTTATAACGTTGTGCTCTTGATGCTCTATAGCAGGGATGGGAAACTTGTGACCACCACCCAATGCGTTCTTTCTTGGACTCCATTGTACCTGACCATTGGTCATGCTAGCGGATGGGAGCCCTGCTCCATAGTAACAGCATCATTATTGCTGATTTATTTTGTGCTGATAAATACAGTATTTTTCTAATTACACACCCGTGTGCAGTGAAAACATCCTGCTTAATGTATTTGCTATAGGTAAACATTCAGATCCTTAAACATGTTAATTTGAAAGTAGGTCTTGCTGAAATTGGTGGGGTTAACTTGCAAGTAAATATCTTTCTGGATTGAAGTGCAAGTTCCAAAAATATCGTATCATGAAAGAAAAGACGAGCCAACATAATAAAGCTACTTTAGAGCTGCATCAGTTCACTATATAATTACTATTCTGAAAATGTCAAATTTGAATGTAATGTCTGTAAATTGCTTGTTTCAAATATCAGTAGAAAAACTCTTTGAGTGGTGAAGTTCGGCAGAAGATTTTACGTGACATTTCCACCCCCTACCGTTTTTTTTTGAATTAGCCATACAACGTTCAACATAATTGAATTACTTATTTGATGCCTGGACAGAGAGGCAGCCGTGTTGTAATCTCTCTCGCTCCAAATGCAACATGCTGCCTTTGTCACCGTTGACATTAATTATTGATAAAGGTTTCAGAAATAGTGCATGTGCGTGTAATATAAGATAGAGGCTGCGGAGATGCTAGAGGGATTTATAGGCAGTGCTGCACCTGTGGCATTGGGACTTGTGCATGTCTGAACTTTGGATTCTGCCGTGAGCTGCCGAAGATCTGCATCAGTGAGAGAATAAATGATGGGAAGATGAATCGCCAAGCTTACTTCTATCGTGTCCCTCCACAGGAACTGCACAGAAGGACCCAGCTTCAGCCTGAGCCAGCGAAGACGAAAGCTCTTCAGACCGTCATAGAAATGAAGGTATGGACTTTTAATGCTTACCAGCATGCTTCAGTTTAATGTGATAACCACACCATTAATGCCTGTTGGCTGAAGCATAAAATGATTCCCAGCTTTTATTCTAGTCATGGGTTTGCACAGCATGACTGTGTCACATTGCCACCCACATTTTGTTCCCAAATGCGTGTCGTATCTGTTAAACTTCCCATACTTAGTGTGGGATGCTATCACCTTGGGCAAAATATGATAATATTCATTGTCTCCCAAAAGGATATCATTTTCCATTGTGCAGTAGTTTCCTGACAAATAAAAAATATTGCACTCCTTTCTCTCAGCCAGCACAGCTGTTTTCTCAAGCAACTTGCCTGCTGACATATTTGTAGCAAGAGACCGAACAATCTGAGTTTGCAGGTTTTAGAGACTAGGAAACAGAAGTGGCTTTTCTGAGCAGAATAATAATACTTTAGAGGTTTTATGTTTTGTCAAAGCAGACTTATTATTCTCCATTCTGCACCATAATCATTCTTCACACCTGTTGCCACTATTCTTAATTCAGAAGGAGACTCCTTTAGACCAGGCATCCCCAAACTGCGGCCCTCCAGATGTTTTGGCCTACAACTCCCATGATCCCTAGCTAACAGGACCAGTGGTCAGGGATGATGGGAATTGTAGTCCAAAACATCTGGAGGGCCGAAGTTTGGAGATGCCTGCTTTAGACAGTAGGCATACTATGAAGTAAAATTGTATCAAGGTATGTTTATCTGTGTTACAGAACATGCACAATTTTAACAAACATAAATATTTGGGACATTGTACTCCTTACTTCTACTCCTTACTCAGTACATACGGGGAAATATATAGATGCAGGTGCAATATAGATATAGTCATTATAGCAACATTAAGATATGATCAAATCAAAACTATGTTGATTAGATTTAGGCAGCTATTTACATGACACTATGCATCTCCCCACCCCCAGCACTATAAGCAGAGTGCATTTAAATCCTTACTTCATTCATTCACATAGTACTTCAGTGAGGTAGGTCACTATTTCAGGTATTGGTATGGAGTCATGTGCACTATTGATGGAGTGATTTGCACCATTTCACTGTTCATTTGATCACTCTAGCTCTCACTCTTTTGAGTTGTTTTTAGATTTGCACTCACTTTCAACCAGTTACCATTTTGAGGGAAGGGGTAAGTCACAATGACATGAAACGCTAAAATGTTTGTGCATCAGGGTTAGGCTCATCAAAGTCATGGGCTCCAGTGAACACTATGCATTTGACAAACCACAAATACTCTGCTTTTGGCAACAGAATGGCTGGCAAAATTCTTTCCAATTTGCTCGGTCCCATGTAAATCCCTCTATGGAATGACTGAAAACATAGCCATTAAGCTTACCAAGTGACTTGAGTCAATTACCATCTCTCAGCCTAATCTACACATTTATTTATATCCTCCCCCTTTTTAAAAAAGATATAAAATAATAATATTAATAATACTATTTATATCCCACCCATCTGGCTGGATAATGCAAGCAAGATATTTCAGAGAATTGTTCTGAAGATAAAGGGAAGAGAGAAAGAATAATGTGTGCTGCCTCTAGCTCCTTAGAGGAAAGAATCACATGCTGCAAGATCCTTGGCTCAGGAACCAGTCCTTGTGGTAGTGAAAAGGGCCTTGTGGGCAAGAGCCCCCTGAATTAGATCCTGCAGCACCAGGGCCTATAGAACCAGAGCTAGGACCTTCCGGCTGGGCCTGAGGGGCCAAGTGCCTCTCAACCTATCTTGCTGGTCTGCAGGCCAGATAGCTGGTGCTTTGAGCCTAGGAATCGTGGACTGGAGGCAGAAGCTTAGGAGGCCTCAGTCTACCTCTATCTAGCTTTTGTCAAAGTAAGTTGCTCGCCTGGAGCTCTTTGGGCTGTTGTAACTGGGGCAACACTTAACTTGCCCCGTGGGCTCCTTTACCAGACTCCAGAGGATGTGGCCTTTCTTCTTTCAACCCCTCTCATGTGGGTAGGAAAAAGAACACACCCAAGTGTTTAGTTTCAGTTTCAGTTTTATAGAATATCAGCTTGTTGGGTAGAATTCCAGTGTAGTGATAAATGGCGTACGCATGGACGTGGGGAACAAGGTCTGCACCCACAACTGGACTTTTCCCACTTCTCCCCTTGTGCACCTGCTAGACCCATTCTGGGTTTCCTCCCCGCCCTCCAGAGCAGATTTAGGGGGCATGGGGGAGGGGTTGGAAGTCCCATTGTATGAGTGGACCTCATTCACGTAACAACTTAGTGGAATCCCGTCTGTTGTGTTATACAAACCAGGGGGGTATAGTTTAAAATAAACTTTGGTCAGTTTCAGTGCAAGCCAACATGGAAAACTAGTTATGAATCAGGCTTGTTTAACAAACCAAAACTCTTTGGGTTTGTTCCTGATACTCTCTCTCTCTCTTTTTTTTTACACAGTACAAAGATGATACTTTCTGGAAAGTGGTAACATTTCACACACACACACACACACTCAACAGGGCTCCTAGGCATAGCTGTCAAGTTTTCCCTTTTCTCACGAGGAAGCTTATTCAGCATAAGGGAATTTCCCTTTAAAAAAGGGAGAACTTGACAGCTATGCTCCTAGGTATACATGAAAGTTTTATGTCATGTATTTATTTATTTATTTACTTAAGCTTTCTCTATTAATTTTTTTTTAAAATCTAATTGTCAGACTTCCCTAGTCCAGTCTCCATTCCAAGATCTCCATTAACGCCCTCCCTCATGCCGGAACGTGCCATGTCCTTGCAGTGGCTAGTTTAACACTGCTTCTGTGGTAAACTGGTATGATGTTGTCCTGGGCTGAAAGTGTGGGTCCAGATAATTTATCCTGGGTGGCTTCAAGGTTTCTAGGTATGCCAAAAATGCATGGGGGTCTGGAACACTGATATTCCATTCCCATGGATACCTGTGCTGACGTTCCAAAGCAATTGGCCCTGGGGCTGGGGCTGGGTGTTGGGGGAGTCTGCAGGGCACTGCTGGGATAGAGACCACAAGTGAACCCACCTCATGTTTTGTTTAGAAGCCCAAACAGGTTTTTCCTGGTCCACCTTTACCTTTCTTCGATGATCACACACCTTATCTTGTCATTGTAAGGTACCATTGCCTTTTTCATTGTCCCCACCCTTCTTTTCATCAGACTTTTGGGTTATCCATCTGTTCTTCCTTCAGCAGTTTGTTTCTCAGGGGACTTCCTACTTTGCCCCCTTTCTTTAGCCATGCTGCTTCCAAGATACCTATCCCTTAGCTTCCTTACCTACCAGGCCATTATATCACTCAGTTTCCCTGCAGTCAACCTTCCTCATCTGCTGCAACGGCCACAAATCTTCCATTCCTTAAGCTCTATGTAATGGTTTGTCTTAGCCTTTCATTTTCCTCACAGAGTTGCCATTGTTTCCAAACATTCTTCTCTAGATGGTTTTTCTTGACTACTTAGAATGTTTGTGAACATTTCATGACATCACAGCAGCTCAGGCAAAGGAGCTTTTGGGAGGCAGGCATCCAGCCAACAACTAGGTTTTCTTTCCTCATGTTCGATTTACAAGTTCGGAGTGTCTACAAAGGAGAAGTAAACCCTTGTTTTACTATAAAGAAAGTCAGGCAATGACGCCTTGGGGGAAATGCATCACTTAAATGCCTTCTGAAAAATACTAACTTTTGGTTCTTTGAAACAATTTGTTCAAATTTTCTATATCATTATGTTACACTAAGTAATGTTCTGACAGATTTTTTTTAAATGGAAATAATATGTCAGCAAAGTTTGTGAGACTCTGATAGATACCTATATAAATGAGTCAATTTGTTGATATACAGTGGTACCTCCGGTTGCATACGGGATCCATTCTGGAGCTCTGGTCAGATCCTGAGGTGTGCGTATCTGGAGGTGCCACTTCTGTCCATGCACACGGCACAGTTTGGTTCTTCTGCGCATGCGCGCAGTGCATAGAGTGCTTCTGTGCATGTGCGGGTGTCAAAACCTGAAAAAATACTGCACACGTATCCCGAAGGATATGTAACCGGAAGTGAACGTAAGTAGAGGTACCACTGTACTGTATTGAGAAATTCAGCTGTCTGAAAGACATTAGTGATGGTTAGGCACAGCAGCCATCCTAAAAGGAAGAATGTATCTAAGTGTTATTGTTACTTTCAGTACTGAGTGATTGCCTTTCACATATTTACCCTGAAGGAAAAATAATTCTTGCAGGCATGATTATTAGCTTGGATTATTATTCTTCGTCTAATAAAATAAGCATTGTAAAGAAAATAGAATTATAAATCCTTTTTTTTAAAAAAAGATGCCTGATTGATTTCAATTTCTGTTTTTTTTAAAAAGCAAAATAGCCTAAAAGTGTCCACAAGTAACTTTTCAGTAATTCCTATTGGAAAATAGAGTTTTAACATGAGGTTTTGTTTTGTTGTTGATTTACTGGAATTGAATATTGCAAAAGCAGTTCATAAACCCTAGGTTTCCCAAAAATAACACATTGTTTTATTATTTGTGTGGGGCAAAGAATCTGAAATCATGGATGTGCTGTTTTTACATGATTTTGTAAAAACTGTATTGTTTTGATGGTTTGTTGTCCACATTATCAGACTTGCAAAGTGTGAAGAGAATAAACCCTTGCAAGACCAGGTCCCCTAAAAATGCTTTCTTTAAAAGTAGGAAAATGGTGCCCCCCCCAGAATACCAAAAGGACCACATGCATTCTGGATAGGACTATAGTATTAGTTCAAGGTTGGGGGAGTTCTTTGGGAAGAAGGGCAGGCTCCTCTCCCCTTAGTTGGTCCACATTCTGCTTTCTGTTGCCTACTTGCTGTTTCTCCTTTGCATTGTCACCGCCATCTGCTTCCTTGCCACTGAGATAGCTGGTTAGCAAGGTGGTGAATGATGGTTCTCCCTTTCTTCCTCACTTCCTTCCCCAGAGAGCAGGTTGGACTGAGCATGAGCAGCAATAGAGGTACTGAGCAGTTATTGTGCCTGCCCTATTCTGCTTAGGTAAAGGTAAAGGGACCCCTGACCATTAGGTCCAGTCGTGACAGACTCTGGGGTTGCGCGCTCATCTTGCATTATTGGCCGAGGGAGCTGGCATATAGCTTCCAGGTCATGTGGCCAGCATGACAAAGCCGCTTCTGGCAAACCAGAGCAGCACATGGAAACTCCATTTACCTTCCCGCTGTAGCGGTTCCTATTTATCTACTTGTATTTTGACGTGCTTTCGAACTGCTAGGTTGGCAGGAGCTGGGACCAAGCAGCGGGAGCTCACCCTGTTGCGGGGATTCGAACCGCCGACCTTCTGATCAGCAAGCCCTAGGCTCAGTGGTTTAACCACAGCACCACCTGGGTCCCTCTATGCTGCTTAGAGAAGGTGGCAAATGGATCCAGGCTGTGTTCAGTTCCAGCAGCAGCTTCCTCTTTACCTTCTTACCGCTTGCATTACCTTCTTGCCCATCCCCTCTCTATTCCCCTCCAGACCATGCTAATCCCTGAGGAGGTGAACTCTGTTCCTTGAGGCATTGCATCTTTTTGGTCTCAAGTAGTTGGAGTGGTTCTTTGCCTTACTCCAGCCACTTTTAATTGTATCAGGCACTGTCTGTATATCTCCCCCTTCCAGTTAGCAGAGGTGAGTCTTCAACAGTACTGCTTCCATTCTGCTTATTGACCTTGCAAGCCTTTCCCATTCTGAACAGTCTTGCAATATCCTCCTATCTCCAGATCTTCCTTATCTGGGTGGCATGCGTTTTTAGAACTGACCTCCCAAATGACCTCAGTTTTCCTTCCTTATCATTTTGCATTGTTCAGGGCCGTCTTAAGCATATCAGGCGCCCTGGCGCCGTGGTGTGAAGATCACTGTGGCGCCCCCCGCCCCGTTTCCCACCGCGGCTGTCTGGCGGGCGCAGCGCACTGCACTGCTGCAGCAGGCGCAGCCATGCAGCCGTGCTGCGCCACCCAGCCTTGCCTTAGAGCCGACCCTGGCATGGCTCTTGGGTATGGATGGATGAATCTGTCAATTTCATTTTCTCATTTTTTCCAATCTTAAATTCAGTTTTCCACATTTCCACAGCACGTTGGGGGACTTATTTCTTTTTTAAAAAGTTGTGTGTATTTTAATGCATTTTTTTCTTACGAAACACATTTTTGCCTGCAGTTTTGACTAATACACACATTTTTGCAATCAGTTTCTCCTAAAGTGATGCATTTTTGTGTATTATTTTTATATGTGCTTTTAATGCACATTCCCCGCTAATGTAGTAATGTACTTCTCTGATTAAAAAAATCAGAGAAGTACAACTTTCAAAGGATAATCCTGCAAATGTCCTCTGGTCCTCTCTCCTTCTGAGAGACTTCAAACCTTCAGGGACATGGAAACTCTTATGTATGGAATAATTTCCTTCCTTTTTAAAATAGTTCCCTCTAAAAATAGAATGCTTGGATAAGAAGTTAACACATTGTTCCCAATCCAAAGGCATATGTGGGAAAACTCTGTATGTGCAGTAGGGCTTCAAACCACCTTTATGGAAGCAGACCTTCTACTATCATTCAAAACTCATGAGAACTTCAGAAATAGTCTCAGAAGAGATCTTGGAGGGAAAATCCTGGTGCAAGAGCGCAAGCCCTTGCAACTACTGAAATTATATCTTTGGGTTGTAATCTTTGGTAGCAATTATGAGGAGTAGATACCTGCATCTGGGGCTTTCTTTAAAATTAGTCATATTCTCCAAGATATGGGATCCCATATTTTGGCATTGTAGCTATTAGGTTTTCTTGATGAAATATACTATAATATACGTAAGAATTACATTCAGGAAACTCAGAAATGATGGACATAAGAAATCACGCTATCATCTATGCATGTGGAAGATTTGCAAGAACTTATTTCTGTTTATTTCAAGGGGGAATCCATTGGAATGGCTACTAGAGAATTTCTATAATTAAAGTACGTATACAGAATTTGGGAAAACTGTGACATACATAGTGACAACTGTGTTACATGTGCAAGAGAGGAAGTGGGTGCATCGAGAGTTCTTAACTGAATGAATTTGTGGTTTACCTTGGTTCTTGCAGAGACAGCCGTCTATATGTATTGATCCAGCTGTGATATATCAGGTATGTTAAAGCACCACTGCTGCAAAGCTTAGTGTGTAGTGTGTAGTGTTCACTTTGCACGGGACTGCCCTTTCTCTAGTTCTAAAGTTAGATCTAGATCTTTTCAAGACCAGTATGAACACAAGAAGGACAGAATCACAGTATACTTTGCATGAGATTCTCCTTTGATTGCTCTTTTTTTGTGAATGACTCTTTATGCTTTTCCTATCTTATTACCGGACTACACTTTTGACAGGGTATTTCTTCCCAAACCTAGCATAGCTGCCAAGTTTTCACTTTTCTCGCGAGGAAGCCTATTCAGCATAAGGGAAAATCCCTGTAAAAAAGGGATAACTTGGCAGCTATGAAACCTAGTCTGCTTAGTATTGTTTCCTCTAAACTTTTTAAATCTTTTTGCAAATTGTAGGAGCTTGGGAGGAGACAAAATTTGCTCTACAGCAAGGTTTTGTAGTAAATTCGTGTTGCTTCTTAAAGATTCTTATACATGCTTATTTTCCAGAAAGAAAATGGCTGGAAGATCTAGTGGTTAGGCTGCCATCTTAAAACCATTCACTCTTTGCAAGTTCATTTTGTTCTGCGGGAATTTCCTCTTTGAGTTAATTGTCTCAAGATTGCTTCCTAAATTTTTATTACATAATGTACTTCATGCTCATTAGACATGTTTTGTGAGCAATCTACTCACAATTACCTACAGAATTGCTCATGGAAAGCATTTATGGATAATTCTGAGAAATGTATATTACTGTATTGCCATTTGCATGTTCAGACCCAGAGACCTCCCCCCTAAATAAACACACATTTGACTCAAATGTTAGTTTTTGTTTTGGGCAGAATTTAGGCTAATAATAATAATAATAATAATAATAATAATAATAATAATAATAATATATTATTTATACCCCGCCCATCTGGCTGGGTTTCCCCAGCCAGTCTGGGCGGCTTCCACCAGAATATTAAAATACAATAATCTATTAAACATTAAAAGCTTCCCTAAACAGGGCTGCCTTCAGATGTGAGGTGCCAACTTTATTGATTACAGAAAAGTGAGTGGTTGCATAGACTCTGGTTCGACTAGCTCCCTGCACCCTTGCAGGTAGCGCTGACCCAGAACTCCATCATAGGTCACCCAAGGGTGAACACCTGAGGTAGGTGAAAAGCCTGGGAACAGACTCTGTTCACTCCCCAGAACTCTCAAGCTTGCAAAGCAGTGTGATCTGCTGGACGTCGCCACCCGAGGCAGCGACAATCACAAAATCCCAAGGCTGCGCTAAGGCTATAAAGCCCCCAAAGTTGCAGCCACAGCTAAAATCAAGCTAAATCAAAGCCACTGTGAAATTAAGCCCTGTGGGCAGCAAATAAACACGAAGTGGCAAACTCCCTTAACTGGGAGCGCTCAGTCGCTCAAAGCCCCTCCGGAGGGAAGGAGAAGGGATGGGGAAGGATAACTTAAATCGGGTTGAAACAAAACTAGACAATAACAAGAAAGATATCACCAAAAGATGATCGTCGAAGGCGAATCTCTCGGCTGCACACAGGACACGCTGTTTGCTGTTCCAATGCACGAGCCGAAAGAGGAAGCTCTGGGTCACGTGCATAGGTATGATCTGTTTAGACTGCACCCCATTGGCCAGATTACACCAAGCAAGGAGGGACCTACCAATTGGGTGTTGTGGCTATCCAATATACCCACCCACAACTAGGAGGTCAGTCTCAAGTCTCACCGCAACACGTGCCCTCTTTTAGGGAGGACATGATTTATTCACTAGCATTTTATGAAAACAGAATCACTGTTCTTTGAATTAAATTACTGCTTATGAATGCTTAGTTGCCTTGTCAGAAAGGTGAGGTACAAATACTGAAAACCTAAATAGTAACAAGAATGATAAAAATAATAATCTGATTGGGCAATTTAGATCATTCTTCACCACTCCTTTTGTGTGGAATGGTTGTGCATTGGCTTTGTGGGATCTGTGTTGTGGTTTTGAGTTGGAGCCAAACTGGAATAGCTATTTGCAGATATGTATAATAGTGTTTCAGTGCTTTACACGTAACTTTGACTCTTTCTTTGCTTCCTGATGAAGGGATAGAACATCAGAAATACCTTACTACTAGTAAATGAATTTTGATACATAATTTATAGAACATAATAGTTTTATGTATTTAAGTTTTTTTAAAAAAAATTCCTTATATTTTCCTCAGAACTATTTTTCCTTGTTATGGGGAATTTTAAAATGAGCAACTTTACAATGTACGTATTTCCCAGAAAATAGAAGATGTAGAGATGCAGAGTGCTGTGATTTCGTCATTCCCTTCGTTTAAGTTTTCAAGTTGTTAGTTGTGCCTTGATGTTGGAAGTGATCTTAGTTTCAATAAGCGCCTTTAATGTTGCTGTCGTATCAGCTGCTTTTAAGGTTCATAGACTGAACTTTTAAGACCTCATGTTTTGAAGGTTTGCTTTTTGTACACAATTAGTTTGCAGTAGCTCTTTGAAATCTCTCTCCATTTTGGTTCTCAGCAAGGATGTCAGAAACTATTTACTGGGCCCATTTGGGGACTTTTTCAGGACCTCTTTTGGTTCTGAGCTTACATGTCAGTGGTACAAGTTTGGACCTGCAACGAACGTTGCTCCTGTTCAGGGTTCCAGCCACCCCCTTTCTAGGATACCCTTGTCACAGAGTTAGTGGTGTGAACCAACCCTGTGAGGTGCCAATTATGGTTTTAACCCTTTAAGTACGGCCACCACCCTCCTGACAAGCCTCCGTCACAAGAAAGTGCACAGCCTTCTGACTCTTATCCTGGGATAGGTATCCTGGGAAACAGCCAGCAGATTCTTTCCAGTCACTGCTGGAAGGAAATGTCTCTTCTCCTGATTTGCTTGCCCAAACAGAATGATCCTGCTGTGTGAGAGTGTTATGTTCCAGGGAGTGGTTTCGGCCAGATGCAGTTCTAGATTGAGCAGGCAGAGGTTTACTAGGCATGAGCAAGGGATCCAAAGCAAAGTCAAGTTAGTCCAAGTTCAGGTTCTGGAAAGGCAGTGTCAAACAAGGCATGATTCCATTAAGGAACAGTAAAGCAGGATTCGGGATCCAATAAAACAAAGCCGAGCAAAGCAAAGGCCAGATTATAGTAAGGCAAAGTTCAATTAAGGGGAGAAAAGGATTCTATATCCTGAGTTGCAGGATTTTAAAAATACCCCAATAATGGACAAGGTATGCCAAGAGGCGCTGAGATAGTTCTCCATATTAGGAACCAATGAAATAAGTGCGGCAGAGTGGTGGTGGCTTCCATTTGACCTGGTTCTATTCTATTTTCCTCCGTGGTCTATTACTTCACTGAGCAATCCTGATGTCTGATCCGCCATGCTGGAAGGGTTTCAGCTGAGAGGGAGGTGTCCCATTGTCTAGTTCTACCCAGCTGTGCTGAGCTCTGCCGCTAGGAGGCTCCATTGCTACTATGCCTGCCTAAATTGCAGGTGGACAGGTGCTACTTCTGGCAGTATCCCTGCTGGTGGTAGCCAGAATATACCCCTGAAACAGGTCGTTTTGGAGGTGAGAGGGAATGGAGGGAGACGTGCCAAGGATCTGCTGACAATTGGCTTGATCTGGACCTCCCTGCTGCACTAGCTGGCACACACACACACACACACACACACACACACACACACACACGGATTTTCCTGCTCCTTCTTCCATCCATTCCATATTTAAATAAACTGTTTCCCCCTTAAACACATTGGGCAATGTTATTTCACTGGGATCATGAAGCTGGCAAGATGGGCAGCTTGTGAGGGCTCTAGAGGCTAGACCTACAATAGAAAGATAAAACACACACTTATATCCTTGCTTTGCTGATGATTTATGCAGTTTCACCCTGTGTGGTTTCTTGGCTTTAGAATCAAGGCAAGCTTTTGACTACAATGTGTTTCAGATCAGAGCACCTTCTTTTATGAGTTGCCTGAATGCAAAGAAGCAGTATCCTTGTTTAGAAAACAAGGATGGGGGGGGTCCACTTTTTATTTTTTTAGTTATGCAACTATATGGGGGCATGTTCCAGTAAAATTTAGACCAAAAGTCATCACAGCTCCTTGTGCCAATACTGTTATTTTTCCTATGTTGCTCTTGTATTGCACTTTATACTTTCAAATACTGCATACCAACACCTTTTTTCTTTCAAAATTAGGACACAAAAATAGCTTCACTAGAACGTAATATCAGAGACCTTGAAGATGAAATACAGATGTTGAAGACTAATGGAATTCTGAACACAGAAGATCGAGAAGAAGAAATCAAACAAATAGAAGTTTACAAGAGTCACTCAAAGTTCATGAAAAACAAGGTATATTCTTCTAATCAAATGAGAGCACTATTTCAGTTCAGATTTTCTGAGGGTGGTGGTAATTTTACTGTCAACCCTTGATCCGAAGAGGGTGGTGCTAAGAAAACCTCCTGAAAAGTATGATAACTTTCAGGAGGTATATTGTTTTCACTGGTAATTGACCTTAGTGAGAGAAGTTTCCATGTTATATTCTGTGTGCATAGGCAACCTTTGTTAGAGCCATGTCACACCAGCGTGAAAAAACTTTTGTTCTAGTTTGAGGGCATTCTTTGGGGCAAAACATATTAAATTGCTGCAGAAAGAGGAAGTGCTTTTGTCCTCCTGACTAAAAATCAAGCATTCCTGTTATCAGTTCTCTGCCATCTCACCAGAAAAAGCAACTGTGGGATGGAAGACAATTGAGAGCTCGCATAATTCCGCATGTGGCACATATATTCATGCGATGTGGACAATGGTAGGAATATTAGAAAGGTGTAACTTTTCTACACAGGTTAAGAATCCACTGGACTATAAAGACTACAAGTCAACATCAGCTAAGTCTGCTGAGTCACCTCTCAAATATTAGGCAGTCACAATTCAAGTAATGAGCTAAGGAGAAATATGTTTGATTTGCTTCACCTTCAGAACAGTACTCCGCCAGAAAGCCACCACATGTTTAGGGTCGTGTATAAATAGATTGAAGTTTCAGAAATGTAAAGAGGAAGTTGCAATGATTTTGAGAGGGTGGGATGCAATAGATTCCTCAGCTCTTAAAGGGCAGATGGTTGCATACCATTGTTTTGCCACAGCCGTCTGATCAACTTTTTGATAATCATGCTACATTCTGATGAAAGTCTGTTTAACCTGTGTCAACAGCCCTGTCCTTCCTCTGACAATTGAGATTTGCAGCAAAAGATACTACTTCTGCCATTCATCACAGGACCTTTCAAGGTGGAAAAAAAATATTTATATGGCTGTCAACAAAGAGATCTTATTATACCCCATCTGTCGGACCTGAGATTGCTGATAAGGAACTGTGATAAAATATAAGTCCTGAATGATGGCAACCAGGAGAACAAGGCTCCATTCACTGGCAACAACTCTAGGTGTTATAATGCTCTTTGGAGGAAACAAGATTAGATTTAAAGAGTATCTACATATATTTTAAATTAAATGACAAAGCACACATGACTGCTAAAGGCAGACAATTGTGGAAGGTTGACTATTTTTCGTGAAGTCCATGCTTTAAAAAAGCAAAGTTTAAAGTTGCTCAGAACGCACGCGCGCACACACGATTTATTTGTCTTTGTTTTGGTAGGCATTATCCACTCTTGAGGGGCTCCTAGGTTAGTAGCCAAAACTTTCAAAAAGAAAAAAGGTTATAGTTTTTTTTTTAAAAAAATATCTACCGGTATGTAATAGGAAAGGGGACAGACACAAAGCTTAATTTGTTTGAATTGGAATTTGGATCCTGGGCCAAATCAAAACAGCCTCCAAACACATTAGAATCATAGAATCATAGCGTTGTAGAATTGGAAGGGGTCTCAAAGATCATCTAGTCCAATCACCTGTAATGCTGGAATCTCAGCTAAAGCATCCAATGACAGATGCCCATCCAACCTCTGCTTATAAACCTCCAATGAAGGAGAGTGCACAACCTTCCGAGGGAGTCTGTTTCACTGCTGAACAACTCTTACTGTCAGAAAGTTATTCCTGATGTTTAGTTGGAATCTGCTTTCTTGTCATTTGAATCCATTGGTTCGAGTCCTACCCTGTGGAGCAGGGGAAAACAAGCTTGCTCCATCTTCCATGTGACAGCCCTTGAGAAGGTGGCTGTCATATCTCCTCTCAGTCTCCTCTTTTCCAGGCTAAACATACCTAGCTCCTTCAACCATTCTTCATCAGGCTTCATTTCCTGACCCTTGATCATCTTGGTTGCTCTCCTCTGCACATGTACCAGCTTGTCAGTATCCTTAAATTGTGGTGCCCAGAACTAGGGGCACTATTCCAGGTGTGGTCTGACCAAGGCAGTACCAAGCGCTACTATTACTTCTCTTGATCTGGACATTATAGTTCCGTTGATGCAGCCTACAGTAGGCTCCTGCATCACACGTTAAGCTTGTGATATACTAAGACCCGTAAATCCTTTTCATGCACTACTGGTATGCCAGGTGACCCCCATCTTATATTTGTGCATCTGCTTCTTCCTGCCTAAATCCATTTTGTTGGCTTGGGCCCAGTTCTTCAGTCTGTTAAGGTCATCCTGATTGTCTTTTTGGCATTTGCTGCCCTTCCCAGTTTGGTGTCATCTGCAAATTTGATCCCCTCATTTTGTTCATCCAAGTAGTTTATAAAGAAGTTGAACAACAGTGGGCCCAGGACAGAACCCTGTGGCACTCCACTTGTCACTTTTCTCCAGGATGACGAGGACCATTAATGAGCACTCTCTGGGTTTGGTCAGTCAGTCCACTTAACAGTTACCTCATCCAGCTCACATTTTCCCAGCTTCTTCTCAAGAATATCATGGGGGACTTTGTCAAAAGCCTTACTGAAATCAAGATACACAAGCATCCCCCTGACCCACCGATCTTGTAACTTTATCAAACAGAGAGGGAGGGAGAGAGAGAGATTCATCTGGCATGACTTGTTTTTGAGAATCCCATGCTGGGTCTTAGTAATCGCAGCACCCTTTTGTAAGTTCTCACAGACCTACTGTTGAATTATCTGTTCTAGGACCTTTCCTGGTATCAATGTCAAGCTCACCGGTCAGGAGTTACCTGGGTCTTCTCTCCCCCCCCCTTTGAAGATGGGGACATTTACCTGCCTCCAGTCTGCAGGGACTTCACCTGTTTTCCAATAATTCTCAAAGATTATAGACTAAGATTGCAAGTTCCTTTAGTACCCTTTGGTGCAGCTCATCATGACCTAGAAATTTAAATTCAAGTAAAGTAGCTAGGTGTTCCCTTACCACCTGTTTTCCTGCTTTGGCAGTATCCTGCTATATTGTGGTCAAGGCACACACCCCTAATAAAAATGACTGGCCATTCAGCATGAGAACATCTTTTGATTGGTCTTTTCACCATCATCATGTAGCCAGATTTCAGTCTGCAAGCTGGTACTGAACTGGAAAAATAGGGTTTTTATTTTATTTTATTTTTTATTCCACTAGCCCAAACCCAGTCTTTTCCCTAAGAAATATGAGATACTTTGCTTTATAAAAAGAGGTCCAGTCTTATGTCTTGTTTCAACCATTAAATAGTTCACCAGAGAAGATCTAGTTATTTTTTTTTATATGTGCATTGCAAAACTTTCTGCCAGTTTGCAAATCATGTAGCTGGAGTTGCTTGCTAGTGAGTAGAAATACATAGCATATCTGTAACTCATATGACACCATGTTCTTTGACTGATTGTTTATCGGGTGTTGCTTGTATGATGGATAAAATTGGGGAGATCTTTCAGTAGAGATTTGGTTCTGGGATAGCCATATGGGACTCATATAAAACACATGGCTTCAACTTGCCATTGTGTTGTGTGGAATTTCACTCACCTTATTTTGATATTTTGGTTTTGGCTATATATCTGCGCTTACTGGTGGTTTTATGGCAAATACGTGGAAGATGTTTGCCATTCTTCCAAAAAGATCTTTAACAAAATTAACATGCCCTTGAGTAAGTTGAATATTATGTTTTAATTTTGTCCTTGAATGGGTTTTCTTCTAAACTCCTCTCTTATTTGCACTGATATAATGCATAATTTGTTATTCCTTCTTCCTTTGCTTAGCTTGTAATCCTTTTAGATTCCTTTTAGATTGTAATTTAGACCTGCTTTATTTTGCTTAAAGTCTCCATAGAATACCAGCCAATTTTCAACGCTTGCTATATTATAAATGCTAATTATTATAATAAAAGGTGGCCAGAAAATGGTTCAGTTAGAACAGGGATGGTGAACCTGTATCCCCCCCCCAATATGTTGTTGGACTCCATCAACCCCAGCCAGCATGGCCAAAGGTCAGAGATTATGGGACACAGGTTTCCTATTCCTGAATTAGAATAACAAATCTAATGGAGAAAGATGTGTTTGCATTCTTTAAATATTCAACATGTGCAAGTATTTGTAATTGTGTAAGATGCCTTTTGGATTTGATTCTAAAAGAATTGATATCTTATGGGGAAGTGAAACAAAGCAGAGTGGGACCTGCAAGAAATATTTTCTTGCAACATGTGACTCTGCAATATTATAGGTGATAAACGTACTTTTATTAATCTGGAGCATGTGGGCTGAGCATTGTAAACTTGTGATCAAAATCCAGGTTTTATTGGCTGCTACTCCAGTTTTAAATCTTTCTTTCTCCTCTTCTGTACTGTAGTTATGTTGTTGTTGTTTAGTCGTTTAGTTGTGTCCAACTCTTTGTGACCCCCTGGACCATAGCACGCCAGGCACTCCTGTCTTGCACTGCCTCCCGCAGTTTGGTCAAACTCATGTTCGTAGCTTCGAGAACACTGTCCAACCATCTCGTCCTCTGTCGTCCCCTTCTCCTAGTGCCCTCAATCTTTCCCAACATCAGGGTCTTTTCCAAGGATTCTTCTCTTCTCATGAGGTGGCCAAAGTATTGGAGCCTCAGCTTCACGATCTGTCCTTCCAGGGAGCACTCAGGGCTGATTTCCTTAAGAATGGATAGGTTTGATCTTCTTGCAGTCCACGGGACTCTCAAGAGTCTCCTCCAGCACCATAATTCAAAAGCATCAATTCTTCGGCGATCAGCCTTCTTTATGGTCCAGCTCTCACTTCCATACATCACTACTGGGAAAACCATAGCTTTAACTATACGGACCTTTGTAGGCAAGGTGATGTCATGGGATAAACCAAATCCCACTATTGGAGAAGATGGCTTAGTGCTTATGGGATGAATCCATGGCAAAGTGGCTTTCATGACGCAATGTAACGTTTAGACAACGTGGCTCGCAATCACCTACATTTCTGTCCAAAGCTTGTCCAGCAATATCAATCACATGTGGAAATAAATAAATAAATGTACTTTATATTGCATATGAGCATATGTAGATGAATTTTACTATCTGAACTCAGGAAGCAAAGTGGTGTGGGGTGCTGCTGGATTAAATTGTTGTGCTTACTACTAGTACTACTACTACTGCCACTAATACATATATATGTATATCTGCAGATTGACCAGTTGAAGCAGGAACTTTCAAAGAAAGAATCAGAACTTCTTGCCTTACAAACTAAGCTTGAAACCCTTAGCAATCAGAATTCAGATTGCAAGCAACACATTGAAGTGCTTAAAGAGTCACTTACTGCCAAAGAACAGAGAGCTGCCATACTTCAGACCGAGGTAAGGTATTTTATTAGCATCTAATGCAGTATAAATGTTTAGTTAATGGAGTGTGTCAGAATTAAGAATGATGTATTGGTTACAAATCTGTGCAGAGGACAAAACCCGACCTTTGAAAAATTGGTTACGAAGTAGTACAATAGCTTGCGCTATTAGCTGGTGCCAGACCAGCCCCGTAATACTTTTGGACTGTCTTCTGGATTTGATAGCAGGTGGCCCTTTGCTGGAATTGGAAGGTTCTAGCAGGAAGCCCACAATAAGTGTATGCATTTTTGGAATTTAATCCCTCCCCTTGTTGCTAGTATTTTGTTCAGTTGCTTCCATTTATCTTTTACAAGGCTGTCTTAGTTGTGCATTTGGATTTGGCACACAGTTCAGACCAATATACACATTTGTATAAAGAAAATAATCACTTGACTGTCAGGGGAAAATGTGTGAAGGGAACACTGCAGATCTCTGCAAGCTAGAGCCAAATGATACGTTATGTGGGAGATATGTGCAGTTACTCCTGAGTTTTTAAAAATTGCAGTGCAGCTAATATGGGATGGTGAGGTGAACGAGCTCTAAATTTGTTGTGGGGTGGGGTGAAGGAGTTGCTAACTGTTCTGCTCTCTGTGTCCACAGTCCAAGGGGGGGGTAGGATAGGTGGAACTCATTGGTTTTCATACCCAAGGGTGGAAAAGTAACATAAGGAAGGCAGTTTTTTAAAGAAAAATGCCCCCACAATCAAATTTGTAACTCCTCATGGCTGCATTAAAGCCTTAAAAACACACAAATGTTGGTAGTATGCATTTCCTCTCATTTGGCCCTCATAATCCCACCTGATAAAATGAACGCATCAGTATTTAACCCATTTTTAGTTTTTCCTAACTAGGTGAAGGAGAATGTTCTGTTGCATGTTGTGTATAATACTACATCCTCTTTCAAATAAAGGAATAGTAAATAAAATCTAGAGATTATAAATCTACCACCACTGGAGAATAATACAGTGGCACCTCAGGTTACAGACGCTTCAGGTTACAGACTCCGCTAACCCAGAAATAGTACCTCGGGTTAAGAACTTTGCTTCAGGATGAGAACAGAAATAGTGCAGTGGTGGCGCAGCGGCAGCAGGAGGCCCCATTAGCTAAAGTGGTACCTTAGGTTAAGAAAAGTTTCAGGTTAAGAACGGACCTCCAGAACGAATTAAGTTCTTAACCCGAGGTACCACTGTATCCATAATTCAAAATGTAGGCTTATTCTTAACTTCATAATGAAGGCAAAAGAGAATTGAGCTTTCAAGGTTGCCTTATCTTTAAGCCTGCAATATTTAAATTGCTATGCTTTAAACGGAGCCTGTGGTCCTCCAGAGATCGCTGGACTCTAACTTTTCTCAGTCCTAGCAAGCATGGTTGGTGATCAGGGTGATGGGAGCTGGGAGTCGTCAACATCTGGAGGGCCCATCCCTGCTTTAGACTTTAAAGTTTGAAGCCTTTTCTGAAGATTCATATTATTCTAAGATATGACATTATTCAAGTCAGGGCCTGGCATCATGCCTAGCAGAAAGGCTGTGTATAACTATTAACTCCTGATACAAAGGGTTAAATGATGAGATAAGAGTGGTCCTTTGGAACGCCCTCCCATCAGATGTCAAAGAAATAAACAACTATCTGACGTTTAGAAGATATCTGAAGTCAGCCCTGTTTAGGGAAGTTTTTAATGACTGATGTTTTAATGTATTTTTAATCTTTTGTTGGAAGCCGCCCAGAGTGGCTGGGGAAACCCAGCCAGGTGGGCGGGGTACAAATAAATAAATAAATAAATATTATTGGATGTGGTAGATTTTGGTGGTTTGGACAGATGATACACCTTTGAACTCCACGATTACATGAAACAAAAATGTGTTTTTGAGCTACATGTTCTTTATAAACAACTTTTATCCAGTTATATGCCTTTGTTCACAAAGGGCTGTTTGCGCCAACAAAAGCTTTTATGAATGGAAGGGGAGGGAAGTGTTTTTTTTCTTTTTTTTGGCACATCCTCCCTTTCTCCTGTGGCCCCTGTCCGACAGCACCTGCCATGATATTCCAGAGCTCTTCCAACCCTCTCAAGCAGATTTTAGTGGAGAAGCAGAGGGGACTTAGAGTGAATTTGGGACTCTTCCCCTTCCATTTAAAGATCCCACTGTTGGATCAACAGCCCTCCATGAGTGAAGGAACACAATTGGATGAAACACAGTGTTGCTTAACTCATAACAAGAATCATTGCAATATCAACAACATTATATTGTTGATAATTCATAATATTTTCATAATAATCCTGGTATTATGATAACCAAGCCTAGTGCAAAAGTTTGTAGTCTACGCACAGCAACTTATATTACATTTTGAACAATTTAAGTCACACTTAAGTAATTAAATGACCTAATAAATTGATGTAGCTTTGAAGCACAGCATGCTCCTTTATGTGTTCCATGGAGGGCTAGGTGATTGCCATCCTATGCTTTGAAGTAAGTAGTGTGAGACTAATGATTTTATCAGACAGCATCACAAAGAGCTTTCTTTATTTTCTATCTTTAAGACTTCTTTGTAAAAGGAAATGGAGAAAGTTTCTTAATGGTGTCCACTTCTTGCAGGAAGCAATTTGGTTAAAATTAGCTGTAATTGTTCATGTGCAAGAGCTTTTTGGCAGCAGAACTGAATACATTAAAGGCACCTTTTTCTGAGGGATCAGATGGAAATGAGAGCCTCCATATGTCTAATAGGTTAATAGGATACTTAGGCTTAATTCACTAGTGCTTATTTCAGAGGAGAGTAGAACTCCAGCATAAACCAAGTACATGGCTGAATCTAGTGTGTTTGTAGAGGAATTTCTTGGTTTTCTGAATCTTTATTAGTAAATGATCATAAAACCCAAAGAAGATGCCTGTTTTGTTTTCTGTAAAATAATTTTGCACCATCTCTTTTGCCACATGAAGCCACGGGTATATTTTCAGAAACAAATTTCATCTTTGAATCGGCATGTTGTTGTTGTTGTTTAGTCTTTTAGTCGTGTCCGACTCTTCGTCACCCCATGGACCAGAGCATGCCAGGCACTCCTGTCTTCCAATGCCTCCCGCAGTTTGGTCTGACTTTCCCAACATCAGGGTCTTTTCCAGGGAGTCTTCTCTTCTCATGAGGTGGCCAAAGTATTGGAGCCTCAGCTTCACAATCTGTCCTTCCAGTGAGCACTCAGGGCTGATTTCCTTTTCAGATTGGATAGGTTTGATCTTCCTGCAGCCCATGGCACTCTCAAGAGTCTCCTCCAGCACCATAATTAAAAAGCATCAATTCTTCGGCGATCAACCTTCTTTATGGTCCAGCTCTCACTTCCATACATCACTACTGGGAAAACCATAGCTTTAACTATACGGACCTTTGTCGGCAAGGTGATGTCTCTGCTTTTTAAGATGCTGTCTAGGTTTGTCATTGCTTTTCTCCCAAGAAGCAGGCGTCTTTTAATTTCGTGACTGCTGTCACCATCTGCAGTGATCATGGAACCCAAGAAAGTAAAATCTCTCACTGCCTCCATTTCTTCCACTTCTATTTGCCAGGAGGTGATAGGACCAGTGGCCATGATCTTAGGTTTTTTTGATGTTGAGCTTCAGACCATATTTTGCGCTCTCCTCTTTCACCCTCATTAAAAGGTTCTTTAATTCCTCCTCACTTTCTGCCATCAAGGTTGTGTCATCAGCATATCTGAGGTTGTTGATATTTCTTCCAGCAATCTTAATTCCGGTTTGGGATTCATCCAGTCCAGCTTTTCACATGATGAATTCTGCATATACTGTAAGTTAAATAAGCAGGGAGACAATATACAGCCTTGTCGTACTCCCTTCCCAATTTTGAACCAATCAATTGTTCCATGTCCAGTTCTAACTGTAGCTTCTTGTCCCACATAGAGACTGAAAGGTACTGTAAGTCACGAAGTGTTGAATATTTGATATTCATGCATGTGTGAATCATCCCTAAGGCATGGAGGCTGATAAGGACATTTTTATACATGAGATGATCAGGCACTCCCATTTATTTAAGTACTTGCCATAGTTTGCTGTGGTCGACACAGTCAAATGCATTTGCGTAGTCAATGAAGCATTTTATTCCCTGTCCTTTTCATTTATGAATATTTTGGTTTTAAATAACCGGCATAAAGAAGGTTTGCCCTGACCTGACCTGACCTGACTGGGCTATAAATGATTTCAGGTTTGCCTTTGATAAACAGCTATCATGGAAAAAACACTACAGACAAATATTTCCCAGCATCTGATGTTATTTCTTAAATACAACATAATCTGTGAAATGCCTCCACTGAAAGGTACTGTAAGTCGTGAAGTGTTGAATATTTGATATTCATGCATGTGTGAATCATCCCCACATCCCCTGCAGCAAACTGAAAACCAACCATATGCACTATACACTTTTGAGTATATTCCTCTGTATAAAAGTGTTGATATTAATTATAATTTAAATCAATATTTATTTTAGTTTGTAGTGATGCCGCTTTTGCCAAGATCATTGGTATTGCTAATTAGTTACCTCTCCCCATCTAAAACACAAGCTTTTGTATTGAAGCAAACACCATACATTTTGAAACATAATCCCACAATTCCTCCATAGGTGACATATTGAGGCTCAAAGGAGGGTCTTTGTACGAGTGAAAAGGATTATTCAGAAGCATAGACTTAAATGATAGGTTTTCATGGAGTCGTCTGATATACACTAGTATGTACCTGGAATTATTTTGATTGAACTTGTAGGTCGTGCTAGACAGACAAATACCAGTCATGCTGTTGTCATGACAACTTCCTCATCATATTTTCTTGTCATTGCAATCTTGCCGTTCCCACTATGTGTGTGACATCTGTCACTTTTGAGAGAAAGAGATAGAGTGTTAATTAGATAGAGGTACCCCTGACCATTAGGTCTAGTCGCGGATAACTCTGGGGTGCAGCGCTCATCTTGCTCTATAGGCCGAGGGAGCCGGTGTTTGTCCACAGACAGCTTCAGGGTCATGTGGCCAGCATAACTAAGCCACTTCTGGTGAACCAGAGCAGTGCACGGAAATGCTGTTTACCTTCCAGCCGGAGCAGTACCTATTTATCTACCGTACTTGCACTTTGACGTGCTTTCGAACTGCTAGGTGGGCAGGAGCTGGGACCGAGCAAGGGGAGCTCACTCCGTCACGGGGATTCGAACCGCCAGCCTTCCGATTGGCAAGCCCTAGGCTCTGTGGTTTAGACCACAGCGCAACCCGTGTCCCTTAATGTTAATTACAGGCATGCTTGTGACTGAAAGAAGGAAGTTGCAAGGCAGTAAATTCACGAGGAAGAGAGGTGGATGAAGTCAAAAGCATGCTGATTTATTCCATAGAGAGACACGGCTTAATGATAAGGAAATCCTACCTCTAGAAACAGAAGGATAATGACTGTTTTGAATTAACTGCAGCTCAACTTGTGACGTGCACCTTGGTAGCCTTTGAGAGTACTATGAAAGAACTATATACATTACTGTATAAATTGTTTTAAGTGGTAAGCTACAGTAAGGCAACTATGAGAGTTAGTCATGGTCTATGGCAGGCATCCCCAAACTTCAGCCCTCCAGATGTTTTGGGCTACAATTCCCATCATCCCTGACCACTGGTCCTGTTAGCTAGGGATCATGGCCAAAACATCTGGAGGGCCGCAGTTTGGGGACGCCTGGTCTATGGAAACATAATTATACCTAGGAGTTGGACTCTGCTTATGTTTGCGACCTTCAAGAAAGTTTGAAAAATGTAAGACATGAAAAGATGAAAAGTTGAAAATCCGCTACTCTACCAATAATTTGTTTCTTTAATTAAAAATCACCATGTAATCAGTACATAGTGTGAGGCCATGTTGATGGGGAAATTTTAAAAAGGAGACAATCGGGAAACCAAAACAATGTACAGTGGTACCTCTGGTTAAGAACTTAATTCGTTCCGGAGGTCCGTTCTTAACCTGAAACTGTTCTAAAACCTGAAGCACCATTTTAGCTGATGGGGCCTCTTGCCCAGTGGGGGCACTGGGTGGATCTTTGCACCCCAGCAGCGCATATGCTAAAGGTGGCCCTGACTGCAATGGAATTCCTACTGCCTTTGGGGCTGGTCTGGAAGCTCTAGCTCAGGCATCCCCAAACTGCGGCCCTCCAGATGTTTTGGCCTACAACTCCCATGATCCCTAGCTAACAGGACCAGTGGTCAGGGATGATGGGGATTGTAGTCCAAAACATCTGGAGGGCCGAAGTTTGGGGATGCCTGCTCTAGCTGGTGTAGAATACAGCAGCTATGATGCTGAGGGAAGCAGACAGCATGCAACACCTCTGCTAAAACATCTACACCAGCTGCCAATATCCTACTGGGCTTGGTTCAAGGTGGTCTGGTACAATTACCACACACAGATGGCATTCTGCTTAAGCTCCAAGAGAATGGTTGTAGAATACTGACAGAGTGTGTCACACACACATTCAATTAATTTTCTCAAAGGATGGATTGGAAATTATTTCTTTACTCAAGTTTATTGAAGTTTCATCTTCCGCTTTTTTCATAGATCAAACATACTTTTCCAGCCAGATACTCCTAGTTAATTAATTGACACCCCAAACACTTATTTCGCCTCAAGCCCCTCAAAATAAAATCCCAGAGTTTTTTCTTGCTTGCTTCATCCTGTTCAGGTCTCCTCCAGCTCCTTCCTTCTTCTGCATCAAGCTTTTAAAAAGCAAGACTTAAGTATGAGCAACCCCTCATCCAAAAATTCAAAACTTATGTGAAGAAGGCACAGCAGAGACTGTATTTTTTGAGAATTTGAAGGAAAAACCATCTTCCACAAAAGCTGCTGCTTGCCTTCTATCACTGTGCCATACAGAGCGTGCTCACGTACGGTTTATGTGTGTGGTACGGAAGCTGTACTTCTCAGGACAGAGCAGGGCTGTGTAGAATTATTAAAACAGCAGAGAGCATTATTGGCTGCTCACTCTCCACCTTAGAACAAATCTACACCACCAGGTGCCATAGAAAAGCACTAGACATATCAAGAGATCCAACGCACCCTGGTCACCATTTCTTTCAGCTCCTGCCATCGGGACGGAGATATAGAACTATGCAGGCAAGAATGCGCCGTCTCAGGAACAGTTTCTTCTCTAGAGCGATTTTGGCCTTAAATGGAAAGCCTGGACTTTGAAGTCATCTTATTTTACTTATTATTTGTATTATATTTACTGTTTTTAATTAGGTTTTGTAATTTTGGATTATGCACAATGCTTTATCTGAGTGGATGTAGCAACCGAGTAATTTCGTTGTTCCCGCAAGGGGACAATGACAATAAAGATATCTTATCTTATCTTATCTTTTTATATATTGCTCTCAGGATGGCAGTTTGTATAATAATAATAACAACAACTATTATTATTATTATTATTATTATTATTATTATTATTATTATTATTATTATTACCCCACCCATCTGGCTGGGTTTCCCCAGCCACTCTGGGTGGCTCCCAACAGAATATTAAAAGCACAAGAAAACATTAGACAATAAAAACTTCCCTAAACAGGGTTGCCTTCATATTGTCTGCCTGGGAAACACACTTCTTCCCAACCATAGTAGGCACAAGTTCCCTGTCCTGCACTGCATCTTGACTATTTTAGGAGGAAATTGGCCTTGGAACAAAGCATCAATGTGCTTTGTTTTAATCCTAGTCACAGTTAATTTGTCTGACCATTTACAACTGTCACTCGAGCAAACAAAGGGCTGACTCAGATGGCCTCACAGAGGTGTGTTTTGCTTCCATAAATCACATGTTTGTAGTCTTGGTTCAATGCAGTTGTGGAAACTTCTACATTGGATTCATATGGGTGTCAGGTGGGATTGGGTAGTAAGTGGTTACTCCAGGGGCCTTCCCCTCAGGAGAAGTACCATTAGCATAGATGATTTCAATGTGATCTGGCTAATGGTATGGAAAGCTATCTAAATGTTTCTGCAGTTGTGTGGAGCGTAGGAATGTGGGAAATGCCTCCCCACCACATAATTCACACTTCCTGACCAATAAAGTAACTGAAAAGCAGCCAGCCTACCCTTCAAAATGTTCACCTCCCTGAATATTATAATGCAGTTCTCTAACCAAAAAGTGTGCACAAAAATATTCACCAATCCTTCCCCTCCCCGTCCCAAAGGAACCCAGGGAGGTAAACAACAAATGATAAAACAATGCAGCATGTTAAAACCATGATGAAATTCTTAAATGTTGATAATATTGTGTTCCAATATTAAATGTTGATAATATTGTGTTGATAATATTGTGTTAAAAATAATTTATTATTATTATTATTATTATTATTATTATTTTATTATTATTATTATTTATACCCCACTCATCTGGCTGGGTTTCCCCAGCCACTCTGGGTGGCTTCCAAGTAAGGATGTCAGAAGTAGACAAATCTTCTAAGACAGATGTCAAACCTAACTTGTTACTGTAGCAATTTTTTTGAGTAAGCATACACCAGAGAACTTCCATTTCATCCTTTTAAGCTATCTATCTTCTTGCCTCAACAACTGTTTAGTTGGAAGGATCTGTTCTTTAGTATAAGCTACTTGCAGGACAACGTGCATTTTACATTTTTGCAATTGCAGCGTACAAGAACATATATGAATACTGGATGCAAAATTTAGCAGCCTGGGAACCTTGGGCTTTATTAATTTTATTTTCTATCTACCTTAGAAACCTTATGGTTTTGTAGACATAGAGCAGGCACTGAAACATTGGTTATGAATGTGAGAAACCCAGGTTGGAATTCCTGCATAGTCATGAAACACCCTTGGACAACCTCGGTCTACTTTACCTTTCATGAGTTTTGCGAGTTAAAACACCAATCTGAATTTTTGCGGAACAGATTGATGTAAATAGAAGAAATAAACAATTCATTATTTTTTCATGATGTAGTTTCTTTGTTGTTGAGAGTGGGAGAAGCAATGTGCCATCTTCCCAATCTAAATTTCTCAACGTGCTATTTACTATGGGGAAATTCAAGCGTCTGTGTCATGGCTGGATTCCACAGTTAAATGTGCACCCCATTGCAATACAAATGGCAGCTAGGTGGGATTTAGATTGGAGAAACTGCAAGGGCAGCAGGAAATTTCCCTAGTCACACCACCACTTCCACAATCAATAAACAGTCCCCCACCATCTCATAGAGGGAAAACAACAACAATAGATCAATTGCTGTTCTCCTGGGGCAATGTTATTTGGCCCATAGGCACATTTGAATACATTACTAAAAGCTCTAGCAAGCTCGTGGGATTTGTAATTAGTGTAGAATTCTTTATTTTGTACTTGTGCCAACACAGAGAGTTTTTGGGGGAGTTGAATCAAACTGGGCTATGTGAATATATCAACAGTAACTGTGTACTTCAAGAGAGGAAAAATGAGTAAAGGCAAAGGGTACTTTTCGGATATGGATAAGCTACTTTACTACTTCGCTATGACGAGCTGGAGTTGTTGTTTAGTTAGGCAGCCTCAAGGCTCTAGTAAATGGAATAGCTGGCACTGACATACGGGAACAATTTTCTTAGTTTTTAGTTGCTGCAGGGAGGAATTTCAGTTGTTGAACATGGTGAGCCATGAAAGTTGTGGTTGTGTACTTGAGAAGAAGTTGTACTAATCTGCTACTGTGCACGGTAACACCTTATTAAAGATACTGTATTTGTTAAAGCAGTGTTTCTTGAAAGGAGACACAAGTTAATGGGCAGCCTCTTTATTAAAATAATAGTTCTATTACAAATGAACGGTATAGAAATTCTTCAAAGGCAAACTCCTAATTAACCCTTACTGAATCTGTTCTATAAGGAATTGTCAAGTCTCTTTGAAATGTAGGCTAATTTTGTTTGTGGTATGGGAAGAATTAGTTTGTAACAAAATAACTGATTCAGCATTGGCCACTTTGATATTTTCTTCTGCAATATGTTGCCTATCCTCGTTGTATAAGATTTATCAAATGCCTCTCTTTTATCTATTGATAACTTTCTATTGAAATTCTAGTAAGAGCCAAATCTAAATATTTTGTTCAACACCTGAATATGAAAACACTGTCCAAGTGGCTAGCTCAGTCGGATAGAGCGTGGTGCTGACTCCAAGGTTGCAGGTTTGATCCCCGTATGGGTCAGCTGCATATTTCTGCATTGCAGGGGGTTGGACTAGATGATCCTCAGGGTCCCTTCCAACTCTACAAATCTATGATTCTATGACATACCCATGAAATGACTGCATGCTTATTTTTATTCAAAAGTTAAGAGCTTCAATGAGTTAAAAAATTAAAACATTTAACAGTGTTTCCCACTCTGAGCTTCTTCCCTGTCCACTTGAACATGGGTGGATGAATATTTTTGATAGGAAGTATAGGGACAGATCCACAAGTGTCCCTTTCCGGTGGTGGAAAACCTTTACAATTTGCTATACCAAGGAAGCAGTTCCCATAGGTCTCCTGCCTCTCACCAGATATCCCTGGACTGCATTTCCCCCTCTGCTTGCCTGTCTCGTTATAAGGCTGGCAGTAGCAAGATGCGTGCTCATATACAGTTACCATACTTGGCTGGGATAATCTACAACCCATGGGCCAGTGATACACTGAGAAGATAATTTTTTTTCTCATCTCTTTCTCTGAAGCATATGCCAGTGTCTTAGGAGCACAACAGCTGCTCTGTATCCATAAAAGCCACTTTGTGTTTTCCCCTCCTGCCCTATTTTACAAGATCAGCTATACTGAGGATCAGTAGCAAAATGGGAAAGACCAAGCAGCTTACGTAGAAAACAGCCTTGGATCATGTTCATAATTTATTTGAAGATAAAACCCTAATTGAAGAAAACAGTTGCAAACATATGTTTATGTTGAAGCAGTTTTGCATCATTTATAAATGCAAACGTTAATGGAAATATAAAACACGCATTACCAGGACAACTTATTCTTTTTCGCTTTTTGTTTTATTTTGTACCCTGCCTCACACCAAATGCTTGAATTTGAGAACAGTGTTATGCAACACCCAACCACGCCACCCCCAACCAAAACAATATGCTATACTGGGATCCATAGAATCCTGGGTGTCTATACATACGCAGCACCAGAGCATCTCTATTTTTTCTTTTCCTTTTCCATCAGTTTCTCACTCTAATAGCAGAAACTGCTCCAAAAGGTCCCAGAGTTTCAAGAGTGAATCACAGAATCTCAGAATTGTAGACTTGGACCCTGAGGGTAATCTAGTTCAGCCACCTGCAATGCAGGAATCTCAACTAGATCATACATGACAGATGGCCATCCAACCTCTGCTTAAAAACTTCTAAGGAAGAGGAGTCCACCACCTCTCATGGGAGTCTGTTCCACTGTCAAACAGCTCTTACTGTCAAAAAGTTATTCCTGATGTTTAGTTTGAATCTCTTTTCTTGTAACTTGAATCCATTGGTTTGGGTCCTAGACTCTGGAGCAGGAGAAAACAAGTTTGCTCCATCCCCCATGTGGCAACCCCTTAGATATTTGAATAAGGTTATCAGCTCTCCTCTTCGACTCCCCAAGTGCTGTGAAGGGATGAAAAAACTTTGTGCATACTGCTTTAAACCCTGCCACTCCCTATCTCTATGAAATACATTAATTGTTGATAAAATATAGCAGCCCTCTCCCAAAACACTAAATGCCAGCCATCAAAAGCTAATTAACATTGAATATGTTGGTGCTGTGGGTTAAACCATAGAGTCTAGGGCTTGCTGATCAGAAGGTCAGCAGTTCGAATCCCTGTGACGGGGTGAGCTCCCGTTGCTTGGTCCCAGCTCCTGCCAACCTAGCAGTTCGAAAGCACATAAAAAATGCAAGTAGACAAATAGGAACCACTACAGCGGGAAGGTAAACGGCGTTTCCATGTGCTGCTCTGGTTTGCCAGAAGTGGCTTTGTCATGCTGGCCACATGACCTGGAAGCTATACGCCGGCTCCCTCGGCCAATAATGCGAGATGAGCACGCAACCCCAGAGTCGGTCACGACTGGACCTAATGGTCAGGGGTCCCTTTACCTTTACCTTTATGTTTATGTAGTTCTATTTTCATTATCTTTAGATGTGTATTATCATGTTAATGCAATAATTATATATTAATGATACTGAATACTGAATATAGTGGTACCTCCGGTTGCGAACTTAATTCATTCCGGAGGTCCGTTTGTAACCCAAAAGCGCTCGTAACACGAGGTGCGCTTTCGCTAATGGCTCCTCTTGCTGCTGGCGCGCAACTTCCGCTCGTATCCCGGGGTAAAGTTCACAACTAGGGGCATCTGCTTCCGGGTTAGTGGAGCTCGTAACCCGCAGCGTTCGCAAGGAGGATGGTACGTAACATGATGTTCCACTGTACTGAGGTAGGGAAAGAGAGGCTGTGCCTGGTGGGCTGAGGTGAGGTGCGGCCCCTGCCCCTCGCCGCCCTTCCCTCACTCACCCATGCAAACTCGGCAGAAAAGGTGTGTGTTGCTGTCTGAGGGGCTCTCCTCAGGTGAAAGGACCGGAGGTCAGCCAGTCAGTCCTGCGTGATGGAGCTTAGACCTCCCCTCCCCTCCCTAACTACACTACAGTGGGGAAGTGCCCCACCCTCTGCCTCTGCTGCAACCCTCACAGCATTGGCAGTGGCAGAGATTCAGCCAGAACTTCCCTCGCCATGAAACGGGTGGCAGGGCTCACAGAGAGATGCTGAGCTTCCTGGCTCAGGGGAGCTTGGAGCTATGCACCCGGAGAGAGTGGTGCTGGGTGAGGAACCTAGGGGACGGGGCGGGCAGGGGTAGTTGTGTCCACACTCCCCACCTATCTCTACTCCACTGCACACACACAACCCGCCACCCCCCAACCCGCAAGTGCTTGGCTAGTGACAGCCTTGCTCTTTGGCAGGAAAAGAAGCGGCTGCTTCCGCCTCTAGGGCTCCCAAAACACATATGCTTTTTTCATCCCAAACAAAACCCCTCTGGACATTTTGACTTTTTAACACTCACCCCGGACACTATTTTTGTTCTTTGAATCCCAGATATGTCTGGGAAAATCTGGACATATGGCAACTCTATGTTAAGTGGTATCTGAATGTTCAGGCAATTTTTCAGAATGCAGGATATCACTAAGGCTATATTGTTAGTGCGAAGCCGGAAAAACAGAGTAGTACTGCTGACCATTGCTTTTATTATGTAGCTGTCTGTACATGACCAAATAAACAGTACCTAAATCTTAACAGCAAACAAAATTCTAATAATTCTGACACATGTGGGCTTTTAAAAGTAGGTATTCCTGGTACTGGCTCAGCCTTATCTTCTCAACCAAAGCTGTAACCTGAGGATGCCCTAGAAAATTATAAGAGTATGTTATCTGAGCAGGTTTATAGTGGACAGGTTTAGTCAGGAATGGAAAGAGGCATGTGTTTGAATTGTCTGGTATTATGATACTGCTTTTATTGAACATTTGTGGCATATATTTTGTCTGTCAGATTATTTAGCCTTTGATTGTAACCCAGTGCAAGATGCTGAGGATGAGCTAAGAGTCCAAGCAAGTCAAGTAGTAGATACCCCTTAGGGGTGGCCTATCATGTATTTAATTGCCAAGTGAAGTGTGTGGGCACCTGCCAAGTGGACATACCTTAATAGATCTCAAGAAAGGCACTGCTGTCAATCAGGCATTGGCCACAGAGAGATTATTATGAAAGATTTGCCTCTTCACTTGGGTACCACAGGTATAGATTTGCATTGTACCTAGATGTGAAGGAGACACATTTGCCTTGCTTATCCTGTGTTATTTCTGGTGAACATCATGGAGTATGAAATGGAAATGCCATGCGGCCCATATTGGAGTGTTATTAATGAAAAAGTAATATATATTTTTTTAAAAAAAGAAAGAAATGGAAATGCCTATCTGCAGTAGTGGCAATAGATGGCTATGGGCTGGGAAGTTGTTGCTGACAAGTTCCTTGGTGTGTAACCATAGCTTGCATTCAGCTCTCCATGACACTTGATGGCGCTCAACATGACAAACAAGTCTATTGCATGAAGTGCGAATTGGCCTTGACTCAAGATTGGTTTACTTAATTTGAGGAGTACAGTGAGGAAAAAAACATTGGCCCAATACAGAAGGCTTGGGTTGAATCATCACAGCTTAAAACCAACAAAACTCCTCACTATGTATGGTGAAATATTTAAAAAATGAATATGAGAGCCGAGAGCATATTTAAACAAGGGTTGAAAACCTCCTGGACTTGATTGACTTGAATTAGCTTGATTGCATTTTATCAATTGCAGCTGCTCTATTTAGCATAAAAATGCAAAACATCTAAAAATCATTTGCCTTGCAGCATAGTAGAAAGATGTTTTTGCTTAGTTTTAAAGATGTTTCAAATGTGTATTCTATACAGATTCTCTGAGACTAGATCCAGAACATATCTAGTTACAGAGAATTAGTACAAATTTTGTAAACTTTCAGAAAATTAATTGAAGAAAAAATGCTGCATTTTGAATGGCATATTTAGGCATCTTTAAGCCTTTAAGTGGTGTAAATTAAGCAATTCAGAGATGTTTGTTACAGTGTCATAATTAAACATCTGTTTCTAAAGACTCAAAGAAAAATCTCCAGAACTTTTCACATAATATACAATTAGTTTCACTTGGCTGAACACTGACCTGCTTCAAAGAAAAATCCAGAAGTCATGTAAAACTAATTTTCTGTCAAAATTAGAGGAAAGACTTTTAGCCCATTATGGTATATTGCAAACTGATTTTGAATATTTCAGGGAGAAGAACAATGCTCTGGAATGCCTAGTACTGAAGCTCAGGGGCATCCTTATCTCAGCTCCAGGGGCTGCTAAGAACTGCTGCCTCTCCCTCCTTGTTTTGTTTTTGCTGTTTATGGGATGTAGTGTTCTAGCTTTGCCTTGATTGTCTTAATTGGAAAAAAGATAGTAAGCACAAGTTGGGCAAAAGCATTGCAGAAGGTTGCACTAGAGCATCTTTGTGGTCCCTTCCAGTAATAATAATAATAATAATAATAATAATAATAATAATAATAATAATAATAATTTATTTTTTATACCGTGCCCATCTGGCTGGGTCTCCCCCACCACTCTGGACCCCCTTCCAACTCTCTGGATTCTAATTAACAGTTCTCGCATAAGCTTGTGACAAAAAAGTATCCTTTGAAAACTGGGATATTTTCCTATGTATGCAGTGCAAGTGTAGAAAAACAGTGGGTGACATGGATTTTTAAGCCATTGCTGTTCATTAGATGTGTTTCTTTTTACAAGAATTATTCCTATCATGTTTACCACATTCTCCAGCCTGCAAATTGCAATTTTCTGTAATTTAAGTTAGCAGGGTGATATTTGCCAATGTCTAGAATCTGGATCCCTGCTATTCTTATTTAGTGAAAGCCACTGAAGTGACTACTGTAGGCATAAATGTTAGCAGTTTCTCAGCATATCACCTTTAACTTTATCAAGTCCAGAAAACAGCTCTTCTGTTTTCTGTTTCGGTCTGTGATGATATTATGATACTGTTAAGTATGTGATGATAAATGTAATTAAATTTGCATAGTGCAGGACCCCAGGCAGTTAATCTCTGGAAGACTTACTATTAAGACTCCTTCTGTATGCTAGCATTGTCCAGTTCTGTGAAATGAACCTTCAGTTTTGCAATCTTTTGGAAAGATTAGAGCAAGGAGCTGAAATTCACCCATGTGCAGAGTAATCTGTGCCTGGAAATAAGATTATTCTGAGAATGCTTTCCATGAAAAGGAAAACAGAACAGGAATGGTATTTGTTTTGTTTTTATATATTCAACATTACTTTAATGGCAGATTTATAAGACTCTTGCATTAATGTCACCTTTCAGTGATTGGGAAATAAGTTTTCATATCCAGGGTCTTTTATGTCACCGTTTTAGTAAATCTGCCTTCACATTGCATTTACTCCTGCTGTAAATTACTTGTCTCCTGGTTATTTCTACAGTGCTGCATAGAGTCATTCATACTTATATTTATGTATATAAATCAGTTAAGGAGTGTAATACTGCTAGTTCTACAGAAAGATGTACACAACTCTTGTGGTATACAGTGGTGCGTCGATTTACGAAGTTAATCTGTTCCGAAGGCATCTTCGTAGGTCAAAAAAATCGTGAGTCAAAAAATGCAATTGGAAACACGATTTCCCATAGGAATGCATTGAAAACGGAAAAATTCGTAAGTCGAAGCAACCCTATCTAAAAATTCATAAGTCGAAAAATCCCTATCTAAAACCTCCACGGTTTTCTTTTGGATGTTGAGACATTCGTAAGCGCGCGGCCATTACCCCCATTCATAAGTCGAAAAATTCGGTTGTCGAGTCGTTCGTAAGTCGAGGTATCACTGTATCATTTCAATGGGTTTTAGACCCAGTTGTGGCATGGATACCACCGTTGTTACCCTAATGGATGACCTATGTTAGGAGTAAGACATGTGACCAAGTTGGTTCTCATCGAACCTCTAAGTGTCTTTGATGTCATTGACTATGGTACCCTCCTGTACTGGCCACATAAATGGGGTGTTAGGATAGTTATAAGCTGGCACAGTACCAAAGGGTAGTTTGGGGAGATGACTATTCAGATTCATGGCTTTGGAGTTACAGCTTACTTCCCCTGATCGGGACACTATACCTCTGTGGATAGCGAGGACGTGGGTGGTGCTGTGGTCTAAACCACTGAGCCTCTGGGGCTTTCCAATTGTAAGATCAGCTGTTCAAATCCGCATGATGGGGTGAGTTCCTGTTGCTTTGTCCCAGCTCCTGCCAACCTAGCAGTTCGAAAGCATACCAGGGTGAGTACATAAATAGGTACCACTATTTATAAATAGGTGGGAAGGTAAACAGCATTTCTAGGCACTCTGGCATTTGTCACAGTGCTCTGTGCACCAGAAATGGTTTAGTCATGCTGGCCACATGAGCTGAAAAGCTGTCTGCAGACAAACGCCAGCTCCCTCGGCCTGAAAGCGGAGGTGAGCGCTGCACCTCATAGTTGAATTTGACTGGACCTAACCATCCAGGGGTCCTTTACCTTTACCTTTACTTCTCTGAATGCAGCCACAGAATAGTGTTAGCTTTTTATGCTGCTGCATCATACTGTAGACGCATGTTGACCTTATAATCTACTAAGACCCCCAGACACTGCTTTTTTCTGGGGACGACGATGCAGGGGTACGTCTATCCCTAAACATTTTGTGAATCTAAGTTTGGTCTCATTGCGGGGCAGTATTTCAATATGAGTAGGAAAATGAGAGTACCCCTAGACATTTTTAAAGAAAAAGAAGCACTGCCCCTAGATCCTTTTCACGTGTACTACTGGCCAGTCAAGTGTCTCCCGCCTTATATTTATGCAGCTGGTTCTTCCTGCCTAAGTGCCGAACTTTACATGTGTCCCTATTGAAATTCATTTTGTTAGTTTGGGCCCAGTTCTCCAATCTGTTAAGGCCATTTTGAATCCCATTTTGAAAGGGAATGTCAAGGAAGTCAAATACGAAAATTTGTAAAAAGCTTGGAGATAATAGAAACTTAGCTAGAAATTACAGTGCAGATATGGAAAGACACCACAAAGTCCACAAGGATGCCATTGTGGTTAATGAGCATTGTCAAGGAAACTGTTAGAGGTAAGAAGACTTCAGAAAATGGAAGTTTTGCCCAAGGAAAACAGAAATGAACACATTCTTGCACCTAGAAGCCATACAAAATACAAGCAGTCAATAAGGGATGAAGGGAGGGTAAAGGATTTGAGGAGCATATCACTAAACCAACAATGACAAAAAATAAATGTTTCTAGTTTTGTTTTGTTTTAACCCAAATCATCCTTTGTAATCTGTGTGGAGGAAGAATGTGTTAACTCTTTTCTGTTCTGTTTTTTGCCAGCTCAAAATCTCTCTTACCAAGCTGCCCATATCTTTTCTGTGCAGCTCAGGGAAATTGAATCTGAGCTGGTCAAGGACCATAGAGAAAAGAGTTAAGTAGTTTTTCTTCATGGCCTCTTGCTCCAGTCAGCCTTGCAACATGCCCACACTGCTTTGGGCAAGGTTATATTTTATAATTGGGGAAAGTGTTTTCTTTTTCAAACTGCACTAATTTAAAAAGAAGAAAGCAGCTGGTAAATATATAATGTTCAATAATTTTATGGCCACAGACATTCACAGCATATAAACACACCACAAAACTGGCTATGGATCAGAAGCTGATTTTTTAAATAATAATAATAATAATAATAATAATAATAATAATAATAATATATGTGTAAAACAAACATGGTGAGATGATGGGGTGGAGGGAGGATGGACCAAGTGCTAAATTTGCTTCTGATTTTTTTCCTCAGGAAAAATATAACCCTTAAAGTGAATACAATCATTGATACATTGCTCTGCAAGTTAAAGTGTAAAAAGTATGGTACATATATATTTAAATAGCAATTCTATTCTTAATGCTGCAATTGTATTCAGATTTTCTTGTGAGCAAGCCTGATTTAATACAGTGAGACTTTCTTCCGAGCTGTAGAACTTACTGCGGTAGCTAACAGTGCCAAGATCTGATAACTGCTGGTGTAGATAGATGGTATCCATGTGAGTGACAGCTGTCATTCCTTGTAAGAGAAGAATTTCTGCCTTAGCACTGATAGCATATTTTCATATGCTATCATGGCATGTGGAAAAACTCATAATCTTACTTGTGTGATACTATCTACATTCCTTTACGTGTCAGTAGATTTTATTGGGGAATACTGGAGTGTTCTGGAAGAACAGAATGATTCCTGGGCCATGCCTTGTTTTCAAGTATTCCTTTTCCTTCATGGGATTGGAACCAAACATCAGTTGTCACTTATTCGAGACAAGTACAGCAGGATATTTTTCTAGAACTAGTGCAATTTCCTGAGAGCACAAGCTTGGCATTTATATTGTGCTTGCATGGTATGAAAAACACTGCAATTAGACTTTTTTGTGAGGTAGTAACTCCAGGGGGGAAAAAGCAATTAGATATTTTACCATCTGAATTTTGCATCATACCAGTTGGAGAAAGATAACGTGGACAATCCACTTTCTGTATTTTGAATTATTTAGGACCCACAATTGATTAACGGAATGCCTTCACAGCCATTACACTGCTGAGAAATGACCTAATTAGGTAGCCTTTACTCAAAATGGAGCTTTTAATTAAATAATGAGAACACCTCATTATAGTATCATATTTCTGTCAAATATAGAATTCAGGATCAGAGTATAAGTGAGCAGACGTAGGTTACATAATGTGGTGCAGCCATATGTAAAATGCCGTACTGTACTAATTCAATAAGTTATCTAGTAACACAGTGGTATTGGGCAGAAAGTGAAAAAGCAACGTAGTATTGGTGAAATGCTTCCAAATTTCTCTCTTAGTTTCATCTGATGGCACTTTCAGGTGGTTCATATTTTTCAACGAACTACTTCATTATTTGCGTTAATACCCAACTTTCTTCCATCATGAAAGGTGGCATGGATAAGGTTCTTAAATTTTCCAGTAAGTGTCTGGACCCAGAGCTGCCTAGATTCATCCACATAGTTGATGCATTATGTGCCTTCATACCATTCCTATTTCTCCCTCTAATGGTTGAAACCACTATGCGGTAAGTCCACTATGGAGTGGAGCCATTCTGATGCAGTGGCTAGAGAGCTGTGTTCTCAGTCATGAATCTCTCTCTCTTGCTGGGGCTTGTATGATTCAGCTCTTGCAGCAAGAGCCTCCTTGATTAATCTCGTTTGATATTTTGTTGGGACAGAGTAGGTATCACCCACTTGAAGGGACGTGCCTTTGCTCAGCCACAAGGGTTTTTGTTAATGGTGACCAGCGACAGCAACAAAAAGAGGCTTAAAGGGCAAAAAGAAGAAGTATCCCCCCCCCAGGTATTATGTGTCAATCAAGCCTCCTAATAGGGGTCAGCAAACCTTTTCAGCAGGGGGCTGGTCCACTGTCCCTCAGACCAGGGACGACTATATTTTTCTTTGGGGGGGGACGACGAATTCCTATGCCCCACAAATAACCCAGAGATGCATTTTAAATAAAATGAAATATTCTACTCATGTAAAAACATGCTGATTCCTGGACTGTCCGCAGGCCAGATTTAGAGGGTGATTGGGCCGAATCCAGCCCCCGGGCCTTAGGTTGCCTACCCATGTACTACACATCCAGGAACGTGCATTATTCATTCATATGTTCTCATTTCTGTGTAATGGTTTTAGGATATAATAAACCACTTAGAGATTTTCTTTGAAATATAAAGTGGTATATAAATTACCTAAATAAATGGATCAGGTCCATCAAGTCCAATATCCTCCCCCCCCATTGGCCAAACATATGCCTGTGGGATGCCTGCAAATTGGACATGAGCACAACAGCCCCCTGCTGACTTGCGACTCCCAGCATCTGGTCATCTGAAGCATAATGCTCTGGCAGTGGAAGAGGATCATAGCCATTGTTGGGCCATGTCATGGCATGAAGGATGCATGCTATGTCTTTTAAGGAAATGTGGGGTGCAAGAAACCCAGGTTTGACATTTGCTGTACCCTCAGCAGATAGCTGCAGCCAATCCCTGATAAGAGTAGCTATGATACATGTTGTTTTCATATAAAAACAATTGCTACATTCAGTATTCTGGGTTGTATCCAATGGTGGCATTAGGCAAGTGGAAGTCATACAAGGCTGGACATCTGGCTTTCACTTATTCTCTATAAGCCATGACCCTGAAAACATAGTTCTTGAGGATGGAATTGGTAGGGGAGTGAAAATAAATTGTCCCGCCTTGTATAAGCAGAAGTGCTCTTGCTTGCCTAATGCCACCCTTTAATTTTTAAATGTACTCCTAAACACATTGGTTGTAAACCTTGAAAAAGTGTGATGTGTGAAGGAGGCCTGCTCAACCTTATTCTTCATTATCAGTTATGTAATAATTTCCCTTAAAAGCGAGAGACAGCAACAATTTACTTGGGCAGCACATCAAGAAGCTCTGACAGGCTCTGATGCCTCTCAGTTTTTTATCCTTTGCATCAGTAGTTTTCTTCTTAGGAATCTATGCATGTACCTACTCATTATGTGTGTTGGTTCTGCAACAGATTAGCAACAAAAGGTGTTGCTGATTGCTGGGAGTTTCTGCAGGAAACGTTGGTAGCCAGCAATACATTCTATTGCTCCCTGTTATACGGAAAATTGGAATTGCTTTTGCAGTTTATAAACATAATGCTGACATGTGACATCTATTTTAAAAGCTTACTATGATTTCGTAATATTTTCTGAAAGATTAGGACCTGGGAGTTTTTGCTCAAAGTACAAAACTTTCACCTTTCTTGCATGCACAGAGGAAAATTATGTAAAAACTCTCGGTTTGTACTTTTCCCTGTATATATCTTATGGTCACACTAAGTCATCAGGTTTAGTTATCAAAAAGCAGAGTATTTTTGGATGACTCTTTTCTTTGGCAATTTCCTGTTCTCCATTCATGTTTATCTTTGAACAATTTTCATCTGTCAGTTCCCATTTCTCCAGGCCTGCTAGTTTGTTACGTTTATCAGTTGTGAAACTGAAGATCCAGCTGGCACATCTCAGCTGAGTGATTCACTTCTTTGGCTGCAAACATTTCTGATCTCTTGATAACCCTTGCTCACTTCTTCAGCTCACTTCTTTGGAGAACCATTTGCTCAGGATAGCTTGCTGTCAGGTTTTTATAGCTGGCTGGCACCAGACGCTGACTTTCCTTTGTATCTCGAGTTGGAAGCAGCTGTTCAGCTGTTATCAGTAGACAATATTGCCAGTGGCTGAGTTCATTTTGGGATAACTGTAGAGTATTGTACAAGGACCACAACATCACAAGAAAGCTAGCTATAAAACGAAACAGAAATAGAGATATGCACTGCTTATGTTCACTACAGGCGTAAGGATGCTTTCACCATCTGCCTGCAGTCAGCATCTAGGGAGCATCTTTGAGAGCACTTTCAAATTTCTCCTATTTTTGTTGGATATTCTTGCTTGCAAAGCTGAGTAAAAACATTTTTAATTTGGCATAAAGACAGTTATTTGATGTGCTTGTCTCAAAAGGTAGAAGAGAGTGGAGATTACGTTTTCCCCTTGGCTAGCACAACAGTCAGCTGGTATTTGTAATAATAATAATAATAATAATAATAATAATAATAATAATAATAATATATTTATACCCCACCCATCTGGCTGGGTTTCCCCAGCCACTCTGGGTGGCTTCCAACAGAAATATTAAAATACACTCATTTCTTAAAGATTAAAAGCTAGGACATGATTAAAAGATTAAAAGTTACTAGGACATGCTTTTGTACCATAAACTTACAACCTCAGTCTCAATTTCATCCCCCCCCCCAACCATTTTTGTGTTAATTTATTACACTATATATTGTTAATCTTTATATACAGTTCAGGGCAGAGTATATGTGCAGTCCAGGGTTGATTGGATGCTCTTGGTGGGGGAAGGTTCTTCAAGGCTCCCCAGTTCTCCCCAGTTAAAGCTGTTGCTTCTGGCACATTTGTTTTCAAAGGGCAAGTAGAAGCTGCTTTCACTATGTGCACACAAAAGTTCTCAAAATGCTGAAGGTTTTTTTTAAATAAGAACAATAAAACACTTTGGAAACTTTTTTGTATTAAAAAACCACCACTTGGGAGGTTTGTAGTCCTGCCCCCCACCAGATTTACAAGACCAAGTTTATACTTTGGCACAAAAAAACCCAATATAACTGTACCATTTAGGAATCCAACGTTTTAAGAGTGCCAGGAACAGGTACGTAGTACTGTAAAGTAGTGTAGTACCCAAGATGACCCTTGTGTACGTGAATGTTTGGGAAATTAGATACAAATGATAATGTTTTACTGGGCATTGAAATACAGTCAAGAGTGTCTGTTTCCTTTCATCGTCAGCAGCTTCTACAATCGTGAGCCCTGACATTTGTTCCAGCATGTCCCTGAAATTAACATGATTGGGTGTGTGTTTAGACATTGCAAGTGATGGACTGAATTGTCGTATCACATTGCTCTCATGCAAAATTCAGAGCTTCATCTCCAACAGTTTGCTGACCTCACTTTTGGCAGTGTCTTTGAACAGGGCTGAAGTCAATCCTGCGGTGCTGAGGATCTTTATTATAGTCTCTGTGGGAAATGTATATGCATACACATCAAGCTGGGAGTTGTGTTTTCATTAGTGCTTAACTGATTGCTGGTCAGCAGGGCAGTGATGAAAGTGCTGAAGCTAAATGGAGAGAGTGATATCATTGCGTCCTATTTTCCCTGGATGCTGCTAGGATGCTAGCTGCTCATCTCGTTCATGAGTTCCATAGCACTGCTACTAACTCTGGCTGTGCATAGCTTATGTAGAGGCAGGTTTGTACCAGAGATTGTTGGCCGTGTTGCAATGAAACAAAAGCATAAACTCACTTGAAGGCCTGTCCTAATGCCACATGAATCAGTAACCCAAGAGCTATGTTATTCATCAGCTCAAAGACTTGTTTCCTGGAATGCCCTTTTTCTTCTATTATACTACTTCCCCCAATCTCTCCCCATGAGGTGCAGTTGAGTGTTCTGACAGCCTCTTTCAAGATGATAAAATACCAAAAAAAAAAAAAAAAGCAGGCTCCAGTCACAAGGTTATGCCTGAGGGGGATAGCATAAACCCCACCATCAACTCTTGCATTGTTCTTACTATTAGCTGACTAACGTAGACAGGGTCGTGCTGCTCCTGGGGAAAGACCATTGGAGAGAATAGAAGCTGTGCTGTCCCAGTGATTTCAAGATTAGTGCCCAAGAGTAGTCTCTCCCCCCTCCCCCCAGATTCCATTTGGATCTAAAAATATGGCCCCTAGATTGCCCCACATTACGGGCTTAGACGAATATTTGGACTGGCTCCCGTTAGGAAAACTAAGGAAGGGTCCATGCTGGATGTGGGAAGGACAGATAAACTGACCATTTGGAGTGGCACATTTGGCTTCCGAGGAGCTATTACACCAAAGCAGAACCCATATTAGCCAAGATAGCTAATAGAAATAGTAAAATAAAAGTGCATTTCTGCTTCTTCTTAACAAAGTGGTTATTAGCAGTAGTTATAATGGGAAGATGGGACCCAGGTGGCGCTGTGGGTTAAACCACAGAGTCTAGGGCTTGCTGATCAGAAGGTCGGTGGTTCGATTCCCTGCAACGGGGTGAGCTCCCGTTCCTCGGTCCCAGCTCCTGCCCACCTAGCAGTTCGAAAGCACATCAAAGTGCAAGTAGATAAATAGGGACCACTCTGGCGGGAAGGTAAACGTCGTTTCCGTGCGCTGCATGACCCGGAAGCTGTCTGCGGACAAACGCCTGCTCCCTCGGCCTATAGAGCGAGATGAGCGCCGCAACCCCAGAGTCGGGCACAACTGGACCTGACGGTCAGTGGCCCCTTTACAATGGGAAGAGGCGACAATCATAGACCTTTGATATTTGTAAAAATCAACAAGCTAGAAATAGTTTCATTAAAGTTCCCACTTTTGCCAGGTTCCTTTGCCTTAAATAATTACCTGCCATGAAGAAATGTCAGAGTTGAAGCTGTCCCCGTTCCCTGCCTGGAACAGTTTCACTGGCTAGTTTTCTGCTTGTTCCATTGCTGATCAAGGCAGAGGTTCTCAGTTGATAAAAAAAGTTAGCAATTGTTTCAGAATTTCAGGTTTATGAAACAATCTCCTGATTCGAAAGCCTTCTTCTCTAATATTGTAACTTTGAAATCAAGCATGAACTCCGCATCAGGTCTGCCATTCTGTGTAGAAAATTCTGCCAAGAAAATACTTGGAGACAGAAGTTGCGAACATAGTGCGTGGCTAGTCTTGACAATTTTTTGCACTCATGCAACAATTGAAAATGGGGCTCTGATTACTAGTAAATTAGAAAGTGCCTCAAGATAGCTTGCCTATCCCTAATATGTCTGATGAAACCATGTTTTAGACTAAAGTCTGTGCTGTAGTGGGGGTGGGGAGGTAGACTAGTGACTATAATATTTGTTTGAATATTGTGACCACACAGAAATAAAGAGGCCAGGCCCCAGATTGGGTGAACTGGGTCACATGTATTTGCTTGAACACAGCAGATCTGCAGTGGGGGGAAACTGGTGTAGGATACTGATTGATTGCTCATAACAAACAGTAGGTGAACCAACCTTGCCAAGGCAAGGCCAACCTGCCTTCAGCCCCACCACTTCAGGTAAGTAAGGAGGCCTACCTGCTTCACCAGCCTTCTGGGGCCCAACAGCTATGAACAGTTATTACATGTTAGCTCCAAAGCAGCTCTCTCCCATGCCGGAGAGTCCCATAGCCCCGAAGGCAAGTCTTCACCCTTTAAAGGAATGGAAGTGCTCATCAAACCATAAGTACAGTGGTACCTCTACTTACGAATAACTCTACTTACGAATGTTTCTACTTACGAATAGAGCTCCGTCCGCCATCTTGGATGCGGTTTAGATAGGATTTTTTCTACTTACGAATTTTTAGATAGGGTTGCTTCTACTTACAATTTTTTTCTCCCAATGCATTCCTATGGGATTCGACTTACAAATTTTTTCGACTTACGAATGTGCGTTCGGAACGCATTAAAATCGTAAGTAGAGGTACCACTGTACCTCATAACTTCCACAGCCCAGTGTGTCCAATTAACCTTTCTAAAGGTTTCTCCCTGCTAACTGAACCCACCACCAAATCCATACAGAGTAGGCAAAAAACTCCACCTCCAAGGTCAGTCATCTGATAGGCAAAAAATTCCTACCCT